>NW_027507686.1:27998492-28008492 GCF_037356315.1 Lithobates pipiens
TCGGACTTTCCGACGGAAAATGTGCGATCGGACTGTGTTGTTGGAAAATCCGATCGTGCGTGGGCTCCATTGGACTCTTTCAGTCTGAATTTCCGACACACAAAGTTTGAGATCTGGATCTAAAATTTTACGACAACAAAATCTGATTGTTTAAATTCCGATCGTGTGTAGACAATTCCGGCGGACAAAGTGCCACGCATGCTCAGAATAAGTGACAAGACGAAAGCTATTGGCTACTGGGCTCTTTATAGTCTCGTCGTACGTGTTCTACGTCACCACGTTCTGAACAATCGGATTTTCCGACAACTTTGTGCGACCGTGTGTATGCAAGACAAGTTTGGCCCAAAATCAAAAAAAAACAAAAAATGTTGTCGTCGGAATGTCCGACTGTGTGTATGGGGCATTATTGCTCTCACTCTGGCGATCATGGCGATACCTCACATGTTTGATTTAAACACTGTTTACATTTGCAGGCATGACTTACGTATGCATTTTTTTTGTTGCGTGAGAACACGGGGACGCTTTAAACAGGTTTTTTTCTTATTTATTTATTTATTTACATTGTCTCTTTAACCACTTGCCGCCCGCCCTATTACAAATTGACGGCGGCAAAGTGGTTTCATAATCCTAACCGGATGTCATATGACGTGATTAGGATTATGAGCCGCTGCGCGCCCCCGGGGGCGCGCATCGCGGCGATCGTTGTTGCGGGGTGTCAGTCTGACACCCGGCAACTACGATCTCGGTAAAGAGTCTCCGACGGAGACTCTTTACCATGTGATCAGCCGTGTCCAATCACGGCTGATCACAGTATAAATGGGAAGAGCCGGTGATCGGCTTTCCCTCACTCGCGTCTGTCAGACGCGAGTAGAGGAGAGCCGATCGGCTGCTCCTCTGACAGGGGGGGTCTGTGCTGATCGATTATCAGCACAGCCCCCCCAAAGATGCCCACACTGGACCACCAGGGACACCACTAGACCACCAGGGAAAAGGTAATAAAAATCCATAATCCTCCCTAGACCACCAGGGTGCCAGTCAGCACAATGGGTGCCAATCAGTGCCCATAATGGATGCCAATCAGTGGCCACAATGGGCATCACTGATTGGCATGCATTATTGTTTGGCACTGATTGGCATCCATTACTATAACACCGATGCCGCCTATGAGTGCCCACCTGTGCCGCCTGAGTGCCCACCTGTGCCGCCTGAGTGCCCACCTGTGCCGCCTATCTATGCCCACCTGTGCCGCCTATCTATGCCCACCTGTGCCGCCTATCCATGCCCACCTGTGCCGCCTATCCATGCCCACCTGTGCCACCTATCCATGCCCATCCGTGCCGCCCATCCGTGCCAGCTATCAGTGCCAATTTGTACCACCTATCAGTGTCCGTCCGTGTCGCCCATCCGTGTCGCCCATCAGTGCCGCCTATCAGTGCCACTTCATTGGTGCCCATCAGTGCCACCTTATCAGTGCCCATCAGTCTAGCCCCATCAGTGCCCACCAGTGAAGGAGAAAACGTACTTATTTACAAAGTTTTGAAACTGAAACAAAAAAAAACATTTTTTTTTTCAAAATTTTCGGTATTTTTTTATTTGTAGCGCAAAAAATAAAAACCGTAGAGGTGATCAAATACCACCAAAAGAAAGCTCTATTTGTGGGAAAAAAATGATAAAAATGTCATTTGGGTACAGTGTAGCATGACCGCGCAATTGTCATTCAAAGTGCGACAGCGCTGAAAGCTCAAAATTGGTCTGGGCAGGAAGGTGTTTAAGTGCCCGGTATTGAAGTGGTTAAAAAAAAAAATAATAATAAAATCTGATGACTTTTATTGCTGTCACAAGGAATGTAAACATCTCTTGTGACAGTAATGGGCAGTGACAGGTCCTCTCTGTGGAGGGATCTGAGGTCTAAAAGACCCCAAACCCCTCCTTTGCACTTAAAAGTATTCAGAGCGCCAAAATTGGCGATTCCGAATAATATCTTTTTTTTTTTTTTAAATCGGCGCCATCGGCAGCCGAGTAAACTGGAAGTGACGTTGCTTCCGTGATTTTTACATCGGAGACCCGGTCAGAGTCGAAACCAGCTTTATTTGGGTCTCAGCATAGCCGGGGGATGCATCGGCTGGTGGCTGGGGTCCCCTCCCCCTCTCGGTGGGACGGGAGGCCCGGGAAGATCGGCGGAAAGGGAGGAGAAAGGGACGTCCGCTCCCGCTCCTTTAGGATAACAGCCGAGCGGCTTTTATCCACATTGGTTGTTATCACTAAAGAGCCAACCGCCCGCTCTAAAAAAAAAAATAAAAAAAATGGTACCGGGGTGATCATCCCGGTATAACCCTTTCAAGCCATGAATGCAAATTTGCGTAGGTCAGCGTGAAGGGGTTAATGCATAGAATGCATTAAGATTTTTAAAAAAAACTTCTGCCTTTAGAATCACTTTAAACCTGGGTGAGGAACAGCCAAACTCTGCCACTAAGGTGAAGTTGTGGAAGACATTACCTCACTGTGGCCCAGCCGCGGCGTGTCTTGTGTGGCTATGACTTGTTCCTGTTACTGCCGGGATACGCAACCTCAGCACTCCAGCTGTGCTGAAACTACAAATCCCATCATGCCCCTGCCTCGGGGAGTCATGCTCGTGGCTCTGAGAGTCTTGTAAAGCCTCACTGGACTTGCAGTTCCCCAATTACAAGCCCCTTTAGGCATTGCTAGCGTTTTACGAAGGCCAGCCAACTGCGATATGCCAATTGGCTTGAATTATAATTCAACGGGGCTTAGAAAGTGACAACTGAGAATAAGCATGCGGCCAGTGAAATCAATTATATGCACATGAAATAAGGATGACTATGACAGTCTTGTAAAAAGGAAGTCATGGAACTCCCATGTTCTGATCCCGCCAGGTTCCTCCAAGTTCAAGGTAGACAGAGGCTATAGAAACCGATCCACCCCGAGCCTCTGGGTTGGCTCCTACAAATGCCCGGTCACACGAAGCAACAAGAAGGGCGACATTTGGCGATAATCGGTGTGACACGTCAAGAAATAAACGTGAGAAAGGAACTCGCCCCTCGCGGCTGAGCGAAACAAGAGGTGAGGGCAGCAATATGCGGCCCGTGCCTCCGCCGGGAGCCGCAGGAGTGACAGGCGGCTGGATGAACAGCGACAGCCCAGCGTCCTGTGGCAGGCGATGTGCAAAGAGCGGAGATGACCCTGTCACTTCTCCTCGCCACCCGAGCCCATCTGCCGGCAGAAAAACCGAGTGACGGAAAGAAGCGGGGGGGAGGGGAGGGGGTGGCTGACAGAAGCGCCATTAGCTCCACGGAGGGAGGCCCAACACCGGAGGGTTATCCAATAACGGGATGCAAAGTGTCACCGCTGCCACCAGCGGCAATCACCTTGTAGCCAATTGACGCAAGTCGACGATTGGCTGCTGTAGGTCAGTACATCACGTAGAGTCATTTTAATTTGCACTGCCTCCTGCTGGCAGACCTACGCAGCTCCTAATCTGTTGAATTCTTTCACCTGTAACTGCTGCATTCTCTAAAATGACACTGGGGTGACTTTATGTGGCCCAGATGAAAAGCGTGACCCAAAGGTCGCTGTAGAGGGATGGGCACAAGGTAAATGGGAACTCCAAGCTAAAGCAGTATTAAACCCAAAACCAAAAATGTATTTCAATGCAGTTTACCTATCATTAGATGTGGTGGCTGCATTCGTTTTCTTTTTTAGCATTTTTTTTTTTCCCTTTCTGTTTTCACCAGTGATGCAACAAAATTTCAGACACCGCAAACTGTGGGCTGGAAATAGAGTTTTCAGCGGTGTGCTGAAAGAAAAAAGGTGCCGATATTGGCTGTCGAAACACACCTGTGATTTTACCTCGGTTTTGCTGCAAATTTTATTGCTTATGGTGTGTTTTTTTTATAGGTCGTGTGACTCAAAAAATGCATCGAAAACACAACACGGGTTCCTTTTTTTATGTGTTATAGCTGCATTTTAAATGCATTTCAATAGCAAGGTGTATTTTTGGTGCGTTTTTTTTTAACTGACCAAATATGCACCAAAAATGCAGAAAACAGGATTTTTTTTTTCATTTACAATTCTTTATTTTGCTAAAAATCGCTGATCACCATTATTAGTAAAAAATAAATAAATAAATAAATAATAAAAATGCCATAAATCTATTCCCTATTTTGTAGAAGCTATAACTTTTGCGCAAACTAATCAATATACGCTTATTGCGATTTTTTTTATTATTTTTTTTACCAAAAATAGGCAGCAGAATACATATTGGCCTAAACTGATGAGGACTTTTTTTTTTTTACTTTTTTTTTGGGGGGGGGGGGGGGGATATCTATTATAGCAAAAAGTAAAAAATATAGTTTTTTTTCTAAATTGTCGTTTTTTTTTATTTATAGCACAAAAAATAAAAAAACGCAGGAGTGATCGAATACCACCAAAAGAAAGCTCTATTTGTGGGGAAAAAAAGGACATCAACTTGGTTTGGGAACAGCATCGCAGGACTGCGCAATTATCAGTTAAAGCAAACGCAGTGCCGTATCGCAAAAAATGGCCTGGTCATTAAAGTAGAGGGCCACCCTAAAATAAAAAATGGCATTAATATTCTTTAAAAAAAATATATATATATATATATATAAAAAATGTTTTCTTTTTTTTACTTACCTGAAACCGCTGTTGCTAGGCAGTCTTCCTAATCTGCCTCTTCCTATTCTGCAGTGCTTCCTCCTCTTGGGCGAGCGGTCCCGTTGCCTTCTGGGACATGTGTGTGTCCCAGAAAACGACGGGGCCATTCACAGACTCGAGACTCGCGCATGCGCAGTAGGAAACGGGCAGTGAAACCGCAAGGCCCCACTGCCTGTTTCCCTTCGTTAAGATGGAGGCACCTGGCAGCCGTTCCGATGAATGGATCGGCCTCGGGCGGCCGACATCGCGGGCTCGCTGGACAGGTAAGTGTCCTTATTAAAGCGGGAGTCCGCCGGGACTCCGCGTTTTTTTTTTTTTTTTTTTAAAAGCCAGCAGCTACAAATACTGCAGCTGCTGACTTTTAAAATAGTGACACTTACCTGTCCAGCGCACCCGCGATGTCGGCACCCGAAGCCGATCTCTAGATCGTCTCTCGGGTGCTGCCGCCGCCATCTTGGGTATGGGAATCAGGAAATGGAGCCTTTCGGCTTCATTTCCCGGTTCCCTACTGCGCATGCGCGAGTCGCGCTGCGCAATAAGGACGGTCCCCGCTGCCTCTGGGATCTGTGTGTTTCCCAGCAGGCAGCGGGGCACTTGCGGAAAGGGGCGGGCACTTGCGGAAAGGGGCGTAATCTACGCCCCTTTCCGCAGAGAGCTATCCCGGAAGTGGGTGCAGATACCTGTACTGTACAGGTATCTGCACCCCCCTCCCCCCTGAAAGGTGCCAATTGTGGCGCCGGAGGGGGGGAGGGTTCCGATGAGCGGAAGGTCCACTTTAGGGTGGACCTCCGCTTTAAAAGTCAGCAGCTACAGTGTTTGTAGCTGCTGACTTTAAAAAAAAAATTGCGGCCGTAACGCCCCTTTAACGGGGCAAATCTTCTTGTCCTTAAGTGGTTAATTCTATGACCATTGGAAATCCAATTACATGGAAAATGTTAGTTGCGTACGTATCTCTGGAGATGCGCCCAGCGACATTTTATACTAAACATCACCCCACTTTTGAGACGTAGGTACAAGAGATCGCTCTCCGCAGGGGTTAGAAGCAGGCCCATCTTTGTTGTGGAGCCCAAAGCAGCTGCCTCATACTTGCCAACTATCCCAGTTTATTATCCCTTGAAGTTTTAGTCCCGTGCTGTGTCCTGATATCTCAGTGTGAAGTTTTGTTACTACTGCTGCCCAGCTCTGCCCTTATGCCGTATACAGATGATTCACCTGCAGACCCTGTGTTTACATGTAAATAACCTACATTGATATGTAAATAGCTGCAGACCAGTTGCATTGATATGTAAATAGAGACAGCGTTTGTATGTATATCATACCCCCTGAGGTCATATCCACCATCACCTATACTGAATGTTGCCCATTTGGGAGGTGAAGGAGCATGCTTGAAAGTCCTGCCTACAACTTGGTGTACAAACCTTTCATTCACACTAGTGGCCAGTGTGAAGGCCCCCACTTACATTGGATGTCAGTGTAAATTCTTCATTAATTTGGTGATCAGTGTACATTTCGCTTTACATTGGTGGTAAGTGCAATATTGCCCTTACACTGGTGGTTAGTATAAATCCCCCTTACATTGGTGGTTGGTGTAGAAGTGTCATCTTACATTGGTGGTTGGTGTAGAAATGTCATCTTATATTCATGGTTGATGTAGAAGTGTCAACTTACATGGTGGTTGGTGTAGACGTGTCATCTTACATTGGTGGTTGGTGTAGAAGTGTCATCTTGCATTCATGGTTGGTGTAGAAGTGTCACCTTACATTGGTGGTTGGTGTAAAAGTGTCATCTTACATTGGTGGTTGGTATAGAAGTGTCACCTTACATTGGTGGTCGGCGTAGAATTGTCACCTTACATTGGTGGTTGGCGTAGAAGTGTCACCTTACATTGGTGGTTGGTGTAGAAGTGTCATCTTACATTGGTGGTTGGTGTAGAAGTGTCACCTTACATTGGTGGTTGGTGTAGAAGTGTCATCTTACATTGGTGGTTGGTGTAGAAGTGTCACCTTACATTGGTGGTTGGTGTAGAAGTGTCACCTTACATTGGTGGTTGGCGTAGAAGTGTCACCTTACATTGGTGGTTGGTGTAGAAGTGTCATCTTACATTGGTGGTTGGTGTAGAAGTGTCATCTTACATTGGTGGTTGGTGTAGAAGTGTCACCTTACATTGGTGGTTGGTGTAGAAGTGTAATCTTGCATTGGTGGTTGGTGTAGAAGTGTCATCTTACATTGGTGGTTGGTGTAGAAGTGTCACCTTACATTGGTGGTTGGTGTAGAAGTGTAATCTTGCATTGGTGGTTGGTGTAGAAGTGTCATATTACATTGGTGGTTGGTGTAGAAGTGTCGTCTTACATTGGTGGTTGGTATAGAAGTGTCACCTTACATTGGTGGTTGGCGTAGAAGTTTTACCTTACATTGGTGGTCAGTACAAATCTTCTTAACAATGGTTGCAACTTCCCCTTTACATGGAGGTCATTGTAAATCCCCCCTTGCACTGGTGGTTGCTGACTTGTGCCGCCGACTTTGCGGCGTCGCACTGATTTGAAAAAGTAGTTCCTGCACTACTTTTGGCGATTTTGGGTGTGACTTGAATAGACATCAATGCATGAAGCTGCACAGATCTCTTCGAAGTCACACCGGAAGTCGCACGGAGATGAGATTTCAGATGAAGTCGCGCAATTTCAAAGGCGCAGTCAATTTGAACGGGGGGCTAAAGGCGACGCCACTCTAGGACAGCAAATGAGCATCATCATATGGCAGGAGGGTGACACGGGAAGCTGAAACAGGACTACCGGTGTCACCCCGAACCGCATGACAGGTGTGAATGAATCACCAGCCCAACCAGACAGAGTTGGATCTTTGTTGTAGCCGTACAGCACACAATGTTTTCCACAGCTTACTACTTGGCAAGGGCAGGTGGAAAAAAATTAAAAATTTAAAATCGGTTTCTATGTTGTTGTTTTTTTCCGCTCTACAACAACGCACAGAAAAAAATAAATGCGTGCCGACATCAGAAGCCGGAGCAGTAAAAGTCACCGCGACCTGCACTGGGAGCGATAAGGCTTGCGTCGGCGATTATGGATGCGCTGTCTCCTGTGCGCTATTAAATTATCTGGTGTCGGAGCCACAGGCGGCGGAAAATGGATGTAACACGCGGGGAAGGTGGACGGGCCAGAGGAAGAAAGGCAGCGTAATAATAAGATAAATGGAAGCGGAGAGGCGGGCGGGAGGGGTGGGGGGGGGCGCTGGTGTCATAGCGGGGGGAGGAGCGCGGCACCATCTATCGGCGCAGAGTAAACCGGCTCAGACAATGATGAGGATTAAGAGTCTCACATAATGCCAGAGCTGCCAGTCTAAATCTGACACAATTGGCAGCGGGCTCGCGGAGGTCGCTGCATTAATGCCGGGAGGCCGCGCGGGTCAATAGGAGGTCAGGGCGTCATTGGGGAGGGGGGAAAAGAAATCCCCCAAAGCGGGGGGCGGGGGGGCGGGGGGCGCTCAGCCCGCCATGGAGGAGGGTGAGACACAGATGTGGTGCTGATAGAGACACAGCCGGCATATAGTGACCATCAATCACTCCCCATCATTTTCTGGTATAATATACAGAGCATCACAGGGGCCGCCATACATCACAAAGAGCGAACGCAGCGCGGCCAATCCGCACACGGAGAATCGCCATTTCACCGTAGAAAAAAACACCAGAGAGGCTAGGCAGTCACACACAACAAATTTACACCCTTTTTTTTTTTTGGATGGGGGCTCATTTACACCCTTTACAGTGTGCTGATGTGCGTTATGTCGCGTGGTAATAGGCATTGCGCTGAGGCCCGCCCACTGACAATAATTGGCTGACGACTCACCTGAATGTCTCAAACATTGGCCATGTTGTATCTTTGTCCAATGAATGACCTTCCAACTCACCAAAACATCCGGAAATCCACAACACACTGTGGACCCAGATATGAGGGGACTCTAATATAAGGGGACAGTGATGGGGACCCAGATATGAGGGGACTCTAATATAAGGGGACAGTGATGGGGACCCTGATATAAGTGGACAGCGACAGGGATCCTATTTTAAGGGGACAGTAATGGGGACCCTGATATAAGGGGGCGGTGATGGGGACGCTGATATAAGGGGACAGTGATGGAGACCCTGATATAAGGGGACAGCGATGGGGACGCTGATATAAGGGGACAGTGATGGGGACCCTGATATAAGGGGACAGTGATGGGGACCCTGATATAAGGGGACAGTGATGGAGACCCTGATATAAGGGGACAGTGATGGAGACCCTGATATAAGGGGACAGTGATGGGGACCCTGATATAAGGGAACAGTGATGGCGACCCTGATATAAGGGGACAGGGACCCTGATATAAGTGGACAGTGATGGGGACCCTGTTTTAAGGGGACAGTGATGGGGACGCTGATATAAGGGGACAGTGATGGGGACCCTGATATAAGTGGACAGTAATGGAGACCCTGATATAAGGGAACAGTGATGGCGACCCTGATATAAGGGGACAGGGACCCTGATATAAGGGGACAGTGATGGGAACCCTGATATAAGGGGGCAGTGATGGGGACCCTGATATAAGTGTACAGTGATGGGGACCCTGTTTTAAGGGGACAGTGATGGGGACCCTGATATAAGTGGACAGTGATGGAGACCCTGATATAAGGGAACAGTGATGGCGACCCTGATATAAGAGGACAGGGACCCTGATATAAGGGGACAGTGATGGGAACCCTGATATAAGGGGGCAGTGATGGGGACCCTGATATAAGTGTACAGTGATGGGGACCCTGTTTTAAGGGGACGGTGATGGAGACCCTGATATAAGTGGACAGTGACAGAGACCCTGTTTTAAGGGGACAGTGATGGGGACCCTGATATAAGTGGACAGTGATGGGGTCCCTGATATAAGGGGACAGTGATGGGGACCCTGATATAAGGGGACAGTGATGGGGACCCTGATATAAGGGGACAGTGATGGGGACCATGATATAAGGGGACAGTGATGGGGACCCTGATATAAGGGGACAGTGATGGAGACCCTGATATAAGTGGACAGTGACAGGGACCCTGTTTTAAGGGGACTGTGATGGGGACCCTGATATAAGTGGACAGTGACAGGGACCCTGTTTTAAGGGGGCAGTGATGGGGACCCTGTTTTAAGGGGGCAGTGATGGGGACCCTGTTTTAAGGGGGCAGTGATGGGGACCCTGATATAAGGGGACAGTGATGGGGACCCTGATATAAGGGGACAGTGATGGGGACCCTGTTTTAAGGGGACAGTGATGGGG
>NW_027507686.1:28013492-28027065 GCF_037356315.1 Lithobates pipiens
AATAAAAAATGATTTATTCTCTCTGCATTCTATAGAAAAAAAATACAAAAATATGTAAAAAAAAAAACAAGTTTGTTCTACTTTGACAGTTATAAGTTTAAAAGCACAATTATTGTTGTTGTAGATAAACATTAATGTAAAAAATGTAAAAAAAAAAAAACAAGTTTGTTCTACTTTGACTGCAATAAGTTTAAAAGCACAATTATTGTTATTGTAGATGAACAATATAAATATTATTTTATCATTTGTCCTGTTTTCAGTTTTTTTGAAAGCTACGCAAAAAAATAACAAATTAAATGAATAAAGGTAAAAAAGAAATGATTTATACTATTGGTCTGAAAAAAATTGTAATAAAATAGCTAATGGGAGAAGGTGAACTGAATAAAAAAATATTTATTCTCTCTGCATTCTGTAGAAAAAAAATACAAAAATATGTAAAAAAAAAAACAAGTTTGTTCTACTTTGACAGTTATAAGTTTAAAAGCACAATTATTGTTGTTGTAGATAAACATTATAAATATTATTTTATCATTTGTCCTGTTTTCAGTTTTTTTAAAAGCTACACAAAAAAAAACAATTAACAAACTAAATGAATAAAGGTAAAAAGAAAATGATTCATACTATTGGTCTGAAAAAAAAAAATTGTAATAAAATAGCTAATGGTAGAAGGTGAACTAAATAAAAAATGATTTATTCTCTCTGCAATCTGTAGACAAAAAAAAAAAAAAAAAAAAAAAAAAAAAAGTGATTGTTCTACTTTGACACAAAAACAAGTTAACAAACGAAATGAATACAGTTAAAGAAGAAGATATTTATTCTATTGGTCTGAAAAAAATGAATATAAAAATAGATAATGGGAGAAGGTGAAGAAGGAGTTAATTAGGGCTGCTCAGTGTTAACTAAAGGGGTTAAACAAAAAAAGAAACATTGTCATCATAGGCAGATCATATCTCTTTGCTTTGATTCACAGCTGAGTGAAATTATCAATAAAGTCCCTTTGTATCTCTGAATCTAAAGTCTGAACATTGTTTACAAACAATGATCAGAAGGGCAAAGCTGTGTGTGTGAATGGGGCCTTAGAGCCAGCTCTTGTATTCATACAACAGACAGCTGGGATTTGACGGTAAGAGCAGCAGGAGATGTCAGGCCTCATTCACATTATCGCGTAGCGGGAAGGAGCATTGAAATATATTATATATATATATATATATATATATATATATATATATATATATATATATATATATATATTTTACTTTCTGCTATAATAAATATCCAAATAAAAAAATGTAAAAAAACTAATTTGTTCATCAGTTTAGGCCGATATGTATTCTTCTACATATTTTTGGTAAAACAAAAAATCCCAATAAGCGTATATTGATTGGTTTGCGCAAAAGTTATAGCGTCTACAAACTATGGGATAGAGTTATAGACTTACGTTTTTTTTAGTTTTATTACTAGTAGTGGCGGCGATCAGCAATTTTTAGCAGAACATTGCGACGGACAAATCTGACCCTAAGTGACACTTTTTGGGGACTAGTGACACCAATACAGTGATCAGTGCTAAAAAAATAAAAAAAATGTACTGATTATTGTATAAATGAGACTGGCAGGAAAGGGGTTAACACTAGGGGGCGATCAAGGGGTTAAATGTGTTCCCTCAGCGTGTGTTCTAACTGTGTGGGGGGAAGTGCTGACAGGAACAACACAGAGATCGCTGTTGCTGATCACTAGGAACAGCTGATCTCCACGTTGTCCCCTGTCAGAATGGGGATTTGCCTTGTTTACATAGGCAGATCCCCGTTCTGCCCCTGTGAAGCGATTACGGGTGGCCAGCAGACATCGAGTGCGCTGGGCACGCGCATCGGCTCCTCCTCCGTGCGCCCACGCTAGCCATTGTATAAAACAACATACCTGTACAGGTACGTTGTTCTGCGCAATAGAGCTGCCCTGCCGCAGTATATATGCAGCAGGCGGTCTTTAATCCTGTCATGTGACAATCGCATGGTGCTTGGGATGCCATTGAAGGATAATGGCGCCCAAACGTACGTAGCACGTTGTGCTGTGATTGGCACATGATTTGGATCGCAGGCAGAATCTCAGCAATTCTGCCCACGATCCCTAATCCCGAAAAGTAAATGGAACCTAACAGCAGGGGGGGGGGGCAAACTATGTATGCCACTTTCTAAATAGCACCCCAAACGTGGTGCGATTTTGTCATAATTGTCACAATAAAAAAAAATGGGGCAAAACGCGCTGCTCAAGGACTGCAATATACAAGATTTTTGTTTTTGGGTTTTCTTTATACTTTACCACCAATAATGACAATACAGAAGGACAACAAGCCCCAGCATGCCAGCCAAGGACAAACGTTCAGGACACCATGGGCACTCTCTAGTTTCCTGTATCTCTAATTTGATTCATTGTACAATCAGCGCGCCGGGTAGAGCAAGGGGTTAAGGCGTTGGCGGGCGGTAATGATGGATCCAGGCTTTCACGCTGCTGATTAGATTGGCCCTTAGCAGCGAGGATAAATTGGGCCTGATCTTTGTCGGTGAGGCTGTGTGTCACACCGGATTAAATTAACAATGATTAATTGGGTCGTTGCACGGGAGTTACATGAAGCATAGACGTCGCAATGGGTTTAATTCGCTGTAACGACATTACAGGCCAGCGTCAAACGCCAAAGGACACGCAGAGGCCGCGTCCCGCCGACCGACCTGACGGGAGGAACGAAGAGTTAACACCGCCTTCAAAATGTCAGACAGAAAAGCACAATTTACCAAATAACTATGTTCTGTATTATTTCACCGGAAAAAGATACACTTATGTCACTCCTGTATAATATATCTTATATCTGGAGAGCGGTGATGTCACCACTATATAATATATCTTATATATGGAGAGCGGTGATGTCACTCCTGTATAATATATCTTATATCTGGAGAGTGGTGATGTCACCCCTGTATAATATATCTTATATCTGGAGAGTGGTGATGTCACCCCTGTATAATATATCTTATATCTGGAGAGCGGTGATGTCACTCCTGTATGATATATCTTATATCTGGAGAGCGGTGATGTCACCACTGTATAATATATCTTATATCTGGAGAGCGGTGATGTAATTCCTGTATAATATATCTTATATCTGGAGAGTGGTGATGTCACTTCTGTATGATATATCTTATATCTGGAGAGCGGTGATGTCACCACTGTATGATATATCTTATATCTGGAGAGCAGTGATGTCACTCCGTATAATATATCTTATATCTAGAGAGGGTGATGTCACTCCTGTATAATATATCTTATATCCTGGAGAGCGGTGATGTCACCCCTGTATAATATATCTTATATCTGGAGAGCAGTGATGTCACTCCTGTATGATATATCTTATATCTGTTGAGTGGTGATGTCACTTCTGTATAATATAACTTATATCTGGAGAGCAGTGATGTCACTCCTGTATAATATATCTTATATCTAGAGAGGGTGATGTCACTCCTGTATAATATATCTTATATCTGGAGTGCAGTGATGTCACCACTATATAATATATCTTATATCTGGAGAGCGGTGATGTCACTCCTGTATAATATAAATTATATATGGAGAGCGGTGATATCACTCCTGTATAATATAAATTATATCTGGAGAGCGGTGATGTCACTCCTGTATAATATAAATTATAAATGGATGGAGAGAGGTGATGTCACTCCTGTAATATATAACACTCCAGGAGAGCGGTGAATCCTGTGATGTGTATCTGTTATCTAGATAAAAGCGTTGCGGGAGATCTGTTTGTCTCATTGACTGCCTGATGAAGTTGTAACCCGGCTCGGTGGCTCTGTCACGGCGAGTGTCTGAGGCTCATTGATTTGCGGCGTGCGTTGCGTCCTATTATCGGGGACGATGTTCCATCTCCTGACCTACTTAAAAGCGTCTCCGTGCTGAGCCGCACACGGACAGAGAGAGAGAAGTGAGGTGCAATTACCTCCAGATCTTGTCAGCTGCCCACATCGCCTGCTGGAAGCGCGTCAGAGACCCCCCACAGCGCAATTCACAGCCCTCTAATGTTCAATGTGCTTAAAGGGCAACTCCACCCAATCACAGGGAGACTGCTTTTCTTGATAAACGCTTTGTAAAGCAAGGCAGATAGTCTTACCTAAATGATTACGGGGTCAATTAATTAACGCTTACTGCAATATTGCAGTCACATGACTCATTTGCATAAATTATCACATGCGGTAAACAAAGTCCAATTCACAAACAGAAAAATAACAATTATGTGGTATTTACCGCAAAATGAAAAATGTGTCGGTAAATATCGTTTAAAAAGCTCAATTCTCAAACGGCGGTTTTGCTGGCGATGTCACATGCGGTATTTGTCAAAAAACGTGTGTGTGTGTGTGGGGGGGGGGGGGGGAGGGGTCAGGGGACCCCCACACAGTTTTTTGACAAATAGCTGGTTGCTAAGGTGTGGGCCAGGAAGCCGGCTGCTGCGTCCTTATTAACGGATGACATCTGAATGGAAAAAAAAACATGGCGGCAATTAAAAATGAGGGAAAAAAAACAGCGTGGGGTCCGATGCATACCAGGCCCTTCGGATCCAGTATAGATTTTAACCACTTAAGGACCGCCTCCTGCACATATACGTCGGCAGAATGGCACGGCTGGGCACAAGCACGTACCTGTACGTTGCTCTTTAAGTGCCCAGCTGTGGGCAGCGCGCTCCCGACCCGGTCCTGTGCTCCGTGACCGTGGCCCTGGGACCAGCGGACCCGATCGCTGCTGGTGTCCCGCGATCGGGTCACAGAGCTGAAGAACAAGGAGAGGTAAGTGTAAACAAACCTCTCCCCGTGCTTCCTACTGAGCCTGTCACTGATTGTCTGTTCCCTGTTATAGGGAAAGACGATCAGTGACGTCAGACGACAAGCCACGCCCCCTAACAGTTAAAAAAAAACACACACACACTTAACCCCTCCCCGCCCCCTAGTGGTTAACGCCTTCACTGCCCGTGTCATTTCCACAGGAATCAGTGCATTTAAATAGCACTGATTGCTGTATAAATGACAATGGTCCCAAAAATGTGTCAAAAATGTCCGATGTGTCCGCCATAATGTCGCAGTCACAATAAAAATCGCTGATCGCCGTCATTACTAGTAAAAAAAAATATATTAATAAAAATGCTATAAAACTATCCCCTATTTTGTAAACGCTATAAATTTTGCGCAAACCAATCCATAATTGCGAATTGTGATTTTTTTTACCAAAAATATGTAGAAGAATACGTATCGGCCTAAACTGAGGAAAAAAAATGTTTTTTTATATATTTTTTGAGGACATTTATTATAGCAAAAAGTAATAAATATTGCATTTATTTCAAAATTGTCGCTCTATTTTTGTTTATAGCGCAAAAAATTAAAACCGCAGAGGTGATCAAATACCACCAAAAGAAAGCTCTATTTGTGAGAAAAAAGAACGCCAATTTTGTATGGGAGCCACGTCGCATGACTGCGCAACTGTCAGTTAAAGCGACCCAGTGCCGAATCGCAAAAAGGGGCCTGGTCCTTTGGCTGCAAATTGGTCCGAGGCTTAAGTGGTTAAGGGAAACCCCACGCCAAAAAAAAAAAAAAAAACTGCACGGGGTCCCCCCCAAAATCCATACCTGGCCCTTATCAAAGCATGCAGCCTGGCAGGTCAGGAAAGGGGGGAGGTTGACAAGCGAGTGCCCCCCTCTCTCCTGACCCATACGAGGCCACATGCCCCCCCCCCCCCAAAGCACCTGGTCCCCCTATTGATAAAGATAAGGGCCTCTTCCCCACAACCCTGGCCGGTGGTTGTCGGGGTCTGTGGGCAGGGGGCATATCGGAATCTGGAAGCCCCTTTTAACAAGGGGGTTCCCAGATCCCTTCCCCCCAACTATGTGAATGAGTATGGGGTGCATTGTACCCCTACCCATTCACCAAAAAAGTGTCAAAAAGTAATAAAAACAGAGACAAAACAATGTCCTCTGGTGTAAATTTATCATCAATCACGCTGCCCGCCGCCCACCGCACCGCCGTCCTGAAAAGAAAAAAAAAAAGCTCCGCCCATGCGAGGAAAGCTGACCGCCGAATGCCTCCTTCGCCGTTTGACAGTTTTTATATAGGTAAGGGCAGGACTACCTGGCAACATCACCTGGTGGCACCGGACCGGTGCATGCTGGGTCAGTGAAGGGCCTGGTATGGACTGGGGGGACCCCACACGTTTTTTTTTTTTAAACATGTTTCTTTTTTCCGACAATAGTATTGTATTACCAGCAAATTAAATGTAATTTCATTAATTTTTGTTTTCTTTTGAAATTTCATTTTTGCTACAGCATGTTCTATACACAGTGCAGATGATATTTCATGGGGGGCCCCACACTGGTTTTTTTTTTTCATACTTTTTAATTGCCAGCATTTTTTTTTTACATTCAGCTGTCAGTGGGGAACCCTGATGAGTCATCTGTTGTTAAGGACTCGGCGGCTGACTTCCCAGCCCGCTCCTTAGCAACCAGCTCAATGCCATAAATGACCCCATTAAATAATGCAGTAATTACCGCTGAATCAAACAAATAACGTATTCAGTATTTAACACAAAATTCCTACTGACTTGCCTTTTTCTTACCTGAGACCAATCAGATCCAGCGATGTGCACGAGCGCACCGACTCCAGCCGCTGTCACTCTCCTCATTGAACAGATTGATAGCAGCGGGAGCCAATATCAATCTAAAGCTGTGGCATGGGAGCGGGGAGGGGTAGGGGCTGAGTCCTGCTGTCTGTGTCAGTAGATGTGGCGGCGGGACTCAGAAGCGAGCCCGCACAGGTGCCCGCACAGGTGCCAACACGCAAAGCGGCTTCCCTTGGGGGCACTTGATGAAGAGGAGGAGCCGGGAGCGCCGGCTGGGCATCAGAGAAGAGGAGGATCAGGGCTGTTCTGTGCAAAACCATTACACAGAGCAGGTAAGTATAGACATGTTTGTTGTTTTTATTTTATTTTAAATCAAAGGTTTACAAACACTTTCAAATATGCAACACCCACCATTTTATTCTCTAGGGCCTCTGCTTAAAACATATATAATGTTTTGGGGGTGCTGAGTAGTTTTCTAGAATTTTTTTTTTATATATATATATATTTTTTTTTTACATGTAGGAGAGGAATGTCGGAATGGGCCCAGACTGGAAGTGGTTAAAAGACTGGAAATGACCACTGAAGTGACATTAATGTGTTAAATTTGATGAGATCGGGTTTATGAAGACTTTGGTGTAATTACACTGAACACGCGGCCTCATCATTCTCTGAATGAACACAGAGGTGGATGAAAGGTTCTCCTTCATGTATATATATATATATATATATATATATATATATATATATATATATATATATATATATATATATATATATATATATATATATATATATTTTTTTTTTTTTTTCTTGGCATCCAATTATAGATAACCTATATGGTTCTTTCATCCGAGGTTGCCGCTTGCTGTACAGAAGAATTTTTTTTTCCTCCTTCCTAATTCTGACCTTTTTAAAATCCCAGAAGAGCGCAGAAGCATTCTCCCATTTAAATGATGAAATTCAAAACTGCAGCCGACCGCCGGATGATGGACGGAGGAGAGGGGAGAGGGGGGGGGTTTGTAGATGCGTCGGCCTCTTCAGCTCAGATCAGCACTAATTGGATGGAGTGTCAGGTCGGGACCTGCGTGGGGTGTCGGGGGTTAATGGCGTTCTGCGATGGTCGGGACATGTTACCTGGAACGAGCTGCTTCATCTATTATTAACTGAGCGACATTCACAGACCTGCCCCACACACCGCTAATGACCTTCCCCTGGGACGCCACAAACACAACACATCATCGCGCTAACCCCCCCAGGCTGTTTACACTCCAGCTGCTATGCCGAGGAACCCGCGTAAGCGAATATCCATGGCAAGGGCTGGTGGGTTTGGTTTTTCAAAAGCCACGAGCCTTGGACACAAAGTACGATGACAAAATGCACCTCGCCCATGCCACAATGTCTAAATGATGTCACCGGTCTCTGGGGAAGGGATAGGCTGCATTCTCAATGATGTCACCACTCTCTAGTGATTGGATAGGCTACATTCTTAGTGATGTCACCGCTCTCTAGTAAATGGATAGGCTACATTCTTAGTGATGTCACTGCTCTCTATTGAATGGATAGGCTGCATTCTTAGTGATGTCACCGCTCTCTAGTGAATGGATAGGCTGCATTCTCAGTGATGTCACCAGTCTCTAGTGAATTGATAGGCTGCATTCTCAGTGATGTCACTACTCTCTAGTGACTGGATAGGCTGCATTCTCAGTGATGTCACCGCTCCCTATTGAATGGATAGGCTGCTTTCTTAGTGATGTCACCGGTCTCCAGTGAATGGATAGGCTGCATTCTCAGTGATGTCACCACTCTCTAGTGAATGGATAGGCTACATTCTTAGTGATGTCACCGCTCAATATTGAATGGATAGGCTGCCATCTTAGTGATGTCACCGCTCTCTAGTGAATGGATAGGCTGCATTCTTAGTGATGTCACCGGTCTCTAGTGAATGGATAGGCTGCATTCTCAGTGATGTCACCGGTCTCCAGTGAATGGATAGGCTGCATTCTCAGTGATGTCCCCAGTCTCCAGTGAATGGATAGGCTGCATTCTTAGTAATGTCACCGGTCTCCAGTGAATGGATAGGCTGCATTCTCAGTGATGTCACCACTCTCTAGTGAATGGATAGGCTACATTCTTAGTGATGTCACCGCTCTATATTGAATGGATAGGCTGCTATCTTAGTGATGTCACCGCTCTCTAGTGAATGGATAGGCTGCATTCTTAGTGATGTCACCGGTCTCTAGTGAATGGATAGGCTGCATTCTCAGTGATGTCACCGGTCTCCAGTGAATGGATAGGCTGCATTCTCAGTGATGTCCCCAGTCTCCAGTGAATGGATAGGCTGCATTCTTAGTGATGTCACCAGTCTCCAGTGAATGGATAGGCTGCATTCTAAGTGATGTCACCAGTCTCCAGTGAATGGATAGGCTGCATTCTCAGTGATGTCACCAGTCTCCAGTGAATGGATAGGCTGCATTCTTAGTGATGTCACCGGTCTCCAGAGAATGGATAGGCTGCATTATCAGTGATGTCACTGCTCTCTAGGGAATGGATAAGCTATATGGCTTCTATGGTGTTACAGTTTCAATATAAATACAACGTGCCAAAAACCTGTCCCCGATGTCCCCCCTGCAGTCCCTGTGCTCTGGGCTCCTCCGGCAGGTAGAAATGTGTACATACTTCTACAGAGAGACGCGCTCGGTGCACATCTGGGTGGCAGATTAGCCGGCAGATGTTTCATTGTCAGTTTCAGTCCTCTGTGGATTATTTATCTGATTTCCTCTGAACAGAAGATCAGGAACAGTGACAAACGCGCAGGATATGAGGGATGGAAGTAGCCGGTGGGGGAGGGGGGCTCTTGGGATTGGATGCTTTATTCCAACTGTCAGATAGATTGCTATGCAGCAGCTATAAGCCTATTATACTTTGATCATCAGGAAGACAAAGAGACAGCCCTACGTATTCCTGAGGAACTACAAGACCCAGCAGGTGCCTTATGATCCCCTCTGCAGATGACCCCCATTACTGACCGCTATAGAGATCTGCAGAACATTGCTGTGTCTGATCTACCCTAGACAGATACAGGAGTGAGATATTCTGCAGATTATTCCATCACTGACCTCTGTAGAGAACCGCAGAACATTGCTCTGTCCTTTTTACCTTGGACAGACATATACTCTGCAGATTATTGCATTACAGTCCTCCCTAGAGATCTGCAAAACATTGCTCCCTCTATCCTATCTCCTTCATGATCATACATAATATTCTGCAGATTATTTCATGTTACCCCCCCTAACGATCTGCAGAACATTGCTTCATCCCATCTCCTTCTTGACAGATCCATTTACCCTGGATGGATACATATCGATATACTCTACAGATTATTGCATTACTAACATCCCTAGAGATCCACAGAAAAATGTTCTGTCCTATCCTCCTCCTGGTAGATACATAACATTCTGCAGATTATTCCATCAATCTGCAGAGCCTTGCTCCATCCCATCTACCACCTCACAGATACGTATTGAGATATTCTGCAGGTTATTCCATCACTGACCTCCGTAGAAACCTGCACAACATTGCACCGTCCCGTCCCATCTCCCCCACCTGACAGGTACATGATATTGATATATTTATATTCTGCAGATTATTCTATCGCTGACCTCTGTGGAGATCTGCAGAACATTGCTCTGTCCCATCTCCCTCCTGACAGATGCATATTGATATATTCTGCAGATTATTCCATCACTAATCTCTACAGAGAAAAACACACGATACAAATGTTATAAATGGAGTTGCAGTTTCGTGAGTAAAATAAGTATTTGATCCCCTACCAACCAACAATAATTCTGGCTCCCACAGACTGGCTACAGTATGTGCTCATGTGGTACACAGATTAGTCCAGTCAAATTGAGAGTCGGTTCACACTGGGACAATATGTCAGGCAACTTAGCCGCCTGAGAAGTCGCTTCCCATTCTGTACAATGGAACCGTTCTAATTGGAGAGACACAAGTCGCTCCGACTTAGAAAAATGTTCCTGTACGACTTTGGGGGGCGACTTGAAGCGACTTGCATTGACTTCTGTAGAGAAGTCGTTTTGCAAGTCGCCGCAGCGGTCCAGGTCGCCTGAGGCAGTCGCGCTGCAAGTCGCGCTGCCTCAGTGTGAACCGGACCTAAGAAGGTGCTTCTAACGATAACTCATTATGTGTATAAAAGACACCGGTCCACAGAATCTCTTTTTGCTCCATTCAAACCTCACCATCATGGGCAACACCAAAGAGCTACCAAAAAACCATCAGGGACAAGATTGTAGACCTGCACAAGGCTTGAATGGGGCTACAAGACCATCGGCTAGAAGCTTGGTGAGAAAAAGACAACTGTTGGCACGATTATTTACAAATGGAAGAAACACAAAATAACCATCAATCGCCCTCGGTCTGGAGCTCCGTGCAAGATTTTGCCTCATGGGGTGAGGATGATCATGAGAAAAGTGAGGGATCAGCCCAGAACTACACAGGAGGAGATTGTGAATGATCTCAAGGAAGTTGGGACCACAGCCACCAAACAAACTATCGGTAACACAATACGCCGCCATGGATTGAAATCCTGGAGCACCCGCAGGGTCCCCCTCCTCAAGAAGGCGCATCTACAGGCCCATCTGAAATTTGCCAATGAACATCTAAATGATTCAGAGAAGAATTGGGAGAAAGTGCTGTGGTCACATGAGACCAAAATTGAGCTCTTTGGCATTACCTTGACTCGTTGTGTTTGGAGGAAGAAAAAATGCTGACTATGACCCTAAAAACGCCATCCCTACAGTCAAGCACGAAGGTGGAAACATTATGCTTTGGGGCTGTTTCTCTGCGAAAGGTACAGGCCGTCTTTGCCCGCATTGAGGGGGTCAATGAACGGGGCCATGTATTGTAAAATCCTGGAACACTGAAGATGGCTCGTGAATGGGTATGACTCAAAACATACCGCCAAGGCAACAAAGCAGTGGTTTAACCACTTCAGCCCCCCGGGGGATTTTACCCCCTTCCTTACCAGAGCACTTTTTGCGATACGGCACTGCGCCGCTTTAACTGACAATTGCGCGGCCGTGCGACGTTGCACCCAAACAAAATTGATGTCATCTTTTTCCCACAAAAAGAGCTTTTTTTTGGTGGTATTTGATCACCCCTGCGGTTTTTATTTTTTGCGCTATAAACAAAAGAAGAGCGACAATTTTGAAAAAAACACAATATTCTTTACTTTTTTCTATAATAAATATCCCATTTAAAAAAAAAACAAAATCAAAATTTTCCCTCAGTTTAGGCCGATACGTATTCTTCTACATATTTTTAGTTAAAAAAAAGCAATAAGTGTATATTGATTGGTTTGCGCAAAAGTTATAGCGTCTACAAAATAGGGGATATATTTATGGCATTTTTAGTTTTTTTGTTTTTTTTACTAGCAATGGCGGCGATCTGCAATTTTTTTCGTGACTGCGACATTGTGACGGACATAGCGGACACTTTTGACACATTTTTGGGACCATTCACATTTATACAGTGATCGGTGCTATAAAATTGCACTGATTACTGTGTAAATGTGACTGGCAAGGAAGGGGTTAACACCAGCGGGCACTGCAGGGGTTAATTATGTTCCCTGGGAATGATTCTAACTGTGGGGGGAGGGGACTCACAAGGGGAGGAGACCGATCGGTGTTGCTCTGAACCTACACCATCGGTCTCCTCTCCTCTGACAGGGCGTTGATCTGTGTGTTTACATACACAGATCCACGGTCCTGCTGTGTTCCCGGGCAATTGCGGGTGCCCGGCGGACATCGCGGCCGTCGGGCACGTGCACCGGGTCCTGAGCGACGCCGCGTGCCCCCTAGGTGGCCGGGAATGGGAGGACGTCATATGATGCCCGCCCAGGATGGGAGATCCCATCTGCGGGTGTCATATGACTATGGGTGGGTAGAGAAGTGGTTAAGAAGTACATTAAGGTCATGGAGTGGCCTAGCCAGTCTCCAGAGCTTAATCCTAAGGAAAAAATAATTGGAGGGAAGCGACAGCCAAGAAACTTTAAAGCCGCGTACACACGGGCGGACTGTATGGCCTACTTAGTCCGTCATACAATCCGACGGACAGTCCGTCCTACTTTCGAATGAACGGACTTGACCACACACGGATGTACAAACAGTCCGTCGAAAGCTTGCGCGATGACGTGTACAGCACGTACGACGGGACTAGAAATAGGAAGTCGAATACACAGCAATGCAACCTTTCGCCGTGTAAATCCTTTCTGAGCATGCGCCATTCTTAGTCCGTCGAACTAGCTTACTGACGAGCGGATTGTCCGGGGAAACCAAAGTATGACGGACAGTATTTCGAAAAATCCGAAATACTTAGTACGCCAGACTGCACGCTGAAAAAGTCCGCTGAAGCCCACACACGAGCAGACTGTCCGCTGAAATGTGTTTCGACAGACTAAGTAGGCCATACAGTGCGCCCGTGTGTACGCGGCTTAAGGATTTAGAGAAGACCTGTAAAGAGTGGACCAAAATCCCTCCTGAGATATGTGCAAACCTCGTAACCAACTACAAGAAACGTCTTACCTCTGTGCTTGCCATCAAGGGTTTCTCCACTAAGTCATGTTTTGCTTGGGGATCAAATACATATTTTACTCACTGAACTGCAACCCAATTTATAACATTTGTATTGTGTTTTTTCTGGATTTTTGGTTGATATTCTGTCTCTATCATTTAAAATAGACCTATGATAAAAATGATAGACCCTTCATTTTGGGGCGGCACAGTGGCGGCGCAAAGAAAAAAAAAATTCTTTGTAAGTGGGCAAACGTAAAAAATCTGCAGTGGATCAAGTAATTATTTCCCCCACTGTATATACAGTATATGTTAAGCAGATTATCATC
>NW_027507686.1:28632185-28751162 GCF_037356315.1 Lithobates pipiens
TCCCCTTTTCTCCATCTCTGTGCTGCTGATCTCCTCCAGCCTAATTCAACCACTTCCTGTTTACATGAACCCACCCACATCCTTGTTTCTAGAGTGTGACAATGGGCAACATGTGGTGTTACAGCCACTTGACACTGGGAGGCATATTACAGGATGACAACGCAGGAGAAAAATTGGGGGACGGGGCAGAGTGTTTTTTTTAATCCTATAACAGGACATGCCTCAACAAAGCCCTTCATGGCAGGATCACCATAAGTTATTTCTACTGAGTTTTTCTTGATTGTATTGATATCTACTAATGTCATATGAGCAATACAGTTCTATTTGCTGAGACAAACGGGAAGCCATTGGGTATTTTTAGTGAGCACATATTTTGAGCTGCTATTACTTAATTTTCCTGAAGGGCGGGGGTTTTTTCTCAGACAATAGGTGCAGGAACCCCCCCCCCCTCCCTTGTTTCTCCCCTTCTCTCCACCCCCTCCTCTGGTCACCGTCCCTTGGTTCACCCCCCCCCACCTCCCAGTACTACCCCAAGTATAATTTATAATTTGTGTGGGATTTGTTCTTGTCTATTAACAAGAAAAGCAATAAAATAGATTCCCTGAAGCCAGCAACAATAGATCCCTCACACAACAGCGGACCTCACCCCAGCAACAATAGACCCCCTCAGTAAGAATAGTTCCCTCACACAACAATAGACCCCCCCTCCCCCCACACGCACACACACACACACACACACACACACCAACAATGGACCACCCACAACAAAATCCCACCCCCTGCAAAAAAAGATCCACCACTACAAAATTAGATCCCTCAGCAGCAACAACAGATCTCCCAGCAGCCAGCATCAATAGACCCCTTTGTGAACAGTAGATCCCTACCAGTAACATGAGACCCTCACACAACAACAGATCCCCCACCAGTGACAATAGATCCCCCAGCAGCCAGCATTAATAGACCTTCCAGCACACATCACCAGTCTGACGAAGGGGCCCTGCGTGTCTCTGAAACGTTGCACTGCTCTGTGATGTGATCATGCAATAAAAATCAGTTTGGATGCTGTCTTGTTGCTCCATGGTGTGCACGCAAATATCTCCATTGTGACTTAAAGCACACCCCGCATTTCTTGCCATTACATAGTTTCAGTGCTGGAAGTGCCGAAACTGCGCTCCCCCTGAATAAAAGCCCTGCTGAAGGGTATTTGTAATGTAATTAGCTGTATCAAATTGCCTTTTTACTTTTGAAGTTTTGTATATTCCCTGTCTTGTAGCCAGCAGCTGATAAAATCTCAGGCATGTAAGGAATGCATTTTCACCAATCAGTCAGGCCTGTGTGAAAGTTGCCACATCAAATGTTCTCAGGCTATGTTCTGTGCATATCGAAAGTTGAGTTGAGGGGGGAAAAAAAAGTGTGTGAACGTGGAAAATAACGTATTACAGCCACTAGATAGAGCTGAGGAGCATACATACTTCCTATTATACTTTGCACCATCTAGTGGCCATAATGCAGTATTTTTTCTCATTCACACTGTTTTTTAAAGCAGAGCTCCACCTTAAAAAAATTATTAAAAGTCAGCAGCTACAAATACTGCAGCTGCTGACTTTTAATAAATGAACACTCACCTATCCAGGGTGCCCGTCATGTCGGCAGCAGATGACGAGCAATCGCTCGTCTTTTGGCTGCCCCCACCGCCATCCTCGGTCAGGGAATCAGGAAGGGGAGGCGCTGCGGCTTCACTACCCGATTCCCCACTGGGTATGTGCGAGTCGCACATCTGCGGCTAGCTATTCCCGGAAGTGGGTGCAGATACCTGGATTATACAGGTATCCGCACCCCCCTCCCCCTTGAAAGGTGCCAGTTGTGGCACCAGAGGGGGGGGAGGGTTTCGATGAGCCGAAGTTCCACTTTAGGGTGGACCTCCGCTTTAAATAATATTTGAGCTGTAAAGAATATAACTTGAAAACACTTAATTTGCCCCAGTTGCACAGAATAAATGTAAATGCATTACGTATAGCTATGCATTTTTAAAAAAAATATAGTGATGTGCAATTCTTCCATATAAAGTATAAGGAGAAAGGTGGCCTAATAAACGATAGGACTTGGTGACACGATTATTTATATGTATAGAAAAAAAAAAAGATCAGATCAGTAAAAGTCAGACATGACTTTCCAGCAAATTCTCCAATAACCTCCAGTAAGTAATCGCTGAGCCCGTAGCGCGCTCCTCCTCGGTAGACATATGCGCAGCGGGGAAATAAGGACGCAGATGACAGAGGATGACCCTGGCTCTGCGAAATATGCCAACTCTTGTGTTTTGAACTCCGCGTCCGTTCATGCGCATCTAACGACTTCAAACCAAGCAGAATGGCGCTCCGGGGGGAAGAGGGAATATCGGGACGGCAGGATGAGAATCCGGCCATGTTGCCGCGGCTCGGGCCAAGGCTGGGGGGGGCTCACTCAGCAAAACGCTGAATTATTGATAAATCGGAGACGATGCGGCATATGGATTAATTGGCCTGTAATTATTTCTGTAAGGTGGATGCAAAACAAGGTAGGTTATTAAAGGCCGAATTCTGATTTGCTGCACAGGAATCCCACAGTTGTTACATTGTATCACCAGTGCGGGGAATCGTCACGTTGTCATTGGAACACTTCCAGTATGCCACTTCCAATGATGTGGAGGATCCTCCATTAAAGTTATCTGTATATAATGTAACTGACTGCTGGAAAAAAAATCAGTCAATAGTGCAGTCTGCATATGAAATGACAATATTTAACCACTTGTCCTCCGGAAGGTTTTACCCCTTAGGATTTTTATTTATTTTTTTCTCCCCTTATGACTAGGCCATTTTGGCTATTCGGCACGGCTCTACAAATTGCGCAGTCATGCAACTGAAATTTTTATCATTTTTTTTTTTCACACCAATAGAGCTTTCTTTTGATGTTATTTGATCACAACTGGGTTTTTTATTTATTATATAAACAAAAAAAGACAGAAAATATTGACAAAAAAACCCTATTATTTTCTACTTTGTTATAAAACATATCCACTAAGTGCCTGTGCACACAGGGGCGACACGACTTGCAGCGCGACTCAGACGTGACCTGCACACAACTTCAGCAGTGACTTGCAAAATGACTTCTGTATAGAAGTCAATGCAAGTCGCCTGAAGTCGCCCCAAAAATAGTACAGGAACCTTTTTCTAAGTCGGAGTGACTTGAGTCGCTCCTATTAGAACGGTTCCATAGTACAGAACGGAACGCCACTTGTTAGGCGGCTAAGTCGCCTGACAAGCCGCTCCTGTGTGAACCGGCACTAAATCAAATTTCTTCAATGATTTAGGCCCAAATGTATTCTGCTACAGTGAGGGGAAAAAGTTTGCACACTGACAAGGAAATGATCAGTCTATAATTTTAATAGTAGGTTTATTTTAACAGTGAGAGACAGAAAAACACATTAAAAAAAAAATGTTCTAAATTGATTTGCATTTTAATGAGTGAAATAATTATTTGTCCCCTTCACAAAACATGACTTAGTACTTGGTGGCAAAACCCTTGTTGGCAATCACAGAGGTCGGACGTTTCTTGTAGTTGGCCACCAGGTTTGCACACATCTCAGGAGGGATTTATTCCCACTCCTCTTTGCAGATCCTCTCAGTCATTAAGGTTTTCGAAGCTGAAGTTTGGTAACGCAAACCTTCAGCTCCTTCTACTTATTTTTTATGGGATTAATGTCTGGAGACTGGCTAGGCCACTCCAGGTTCTTCTTGAGCCTCTCCTTTGTTGCCTTGGTTGTGTGTTTTGGGTCATTGTCATGCTGGAATACCCATCCACGACCCATTTTCAATGCCCTGGCTGAGGGAAGGAGGTTCTCACCCAAGATTTGATGGTACATGGCCCCATCCATTGTCCCTTTGATGCAGTGAAGTTGTCCTGTCCCCTTAGCAGAAAAACACCCCCAAAGCATAATGTCTCCACCTCCATGTTTGGTGATGGGGATGGTGTTTTTGGAGTCATAGGCAGCATTCCTCCTCCAAACAAATGCGTTGATGCCAAAGTGCTTGATTTTGGTCTCGTCTGATCACAACACTTTAACCCGATTCTCCTCTGAATCTTTCAGATGTTCATTAGGAAACTTCAGGCGGGCTGTACATGTGGTTTCTTGAGCAGGGGGACCTTGCGGGCGCTGCAGGATTTCAGTCCTTCATGGCGTTGTGTGTTACCAATTGTTTTCTTGGTGACTATGGTGCCAGCTGACTTGAGATCATTAACAAGATTCTCCCGTGTAGTTCTGGGCTGATTCCTCACCGTTCTCATGATCTTTGAAACACCACGAGGTGAGATCTTGCATGGAGCCCCAGACTGAGGGAAATGGACAGTTATTTGTTTTTTCTTGCATTTGCGAATAATCGCACCAACTGTTGTCACCCTCTCACCAAGCTGGTTGGCAATGATCTTGTAGCCCATTCCATCCTTGTGCAGGTCCACAATCTTATCCCCGATATCCTTGGCAGCTCTTTGGTCTTCTCCATGGTGGAGAGATTGGAATCTGATTGTTTCTGTGGACAGAAATCTTGTATACATGTAACAAGCTGAGATTAAGGGCACTCCCTTTTGAGAGTGCTCCTAATCTCAGCTCATTGCCTGTATAGAAGACACCTGGGAGTCAGAAATCTTGACGATTTATAGGGGATCAAATACTTATTTCACTCATTAAAATGTAAATCCACTTTTTTGAAATGTTTATCTGGATATTTTTGTAGTTATTCTGTCTCACTGTTAAAATAAACTGACCATTAAAATGATAGACTGATAATTGCTTTGTCAGTAAGCAGACGTACAAAATCGGCAGGGGATCAAATGCCCTTTTCCCTCACTGTTCTTGTCTTTGGTAAAAAATAAAACAAAAAAAAGTGTATATTGGTTTGTATGAAAGTGTGTGTGTGTGTGTATGTGTATGTATGTGTGTGTATATGTATATGTATATGTGTATATATATATATATATATATATATATATATATATATATATATATATATATATATATATATATATATATATATATATATATAAATTTTACATTGTAGGTGAGGTTGAAAAAAGACTCAAGTCCAAGCATTGCGTCTGGAATTTATGCAACTATAGATGCTATACTGTAATGGCAGTGATCAACGACTTATAGTTGGACTGTGGTGGCGGGCTATCTGGCACTAACAGGTACTAGCTGGGATGGTCTCTATTTCAAATCCCTAAAATCACATAGAACATGTTAAAGGGGTTGTAAAGTCAGAAGTTTTTTTTTTTTTTTTTTTATCTTGATGCATTCTATGCATTAGGATAAATAACTAGATCGGGGTAAAGAGCCAGTCACAGTGTAAACGAGATTTGCCAGTTATGGCAGTCCTCTCCTCATGCTGAGAGTGCATGTGGAGAGGAGAGCCAATAACTGGCATGAGACACCTACACTGATCATCGGTGTCCTGATGATCAGTGCAGCCCCAACAGTGCCCACAAGTGCTGCCAATCTGTGCCCATCACACAAAAGCAAAAATTTAGCAAAAAATAAACCCAGTAGCGAATAAATACTACCAAAACTAAGCTTTATCTGTCTCAAAAATATAAATTTAATTTGGGTACAGTGTTGAATGAGCACACAATTGTCATTCAAGGTGTGACAGCGCTGAAAGATGAAAACTGGCCTGGGAAGGAAGCAGGTGAATGTGGCCAGTAGGCAAGTGATTAAAAAAAAATCCCTGGTGATCCTGCCATGAAGGACCTTGTTCAGGCACTTCCGGTTGTGGGGTGACAACGCTCTGTCTTTTTCCCCAGATGTGTTCCTATGTTGTCACCCTGTTCCACGGGCTTCCAAAGAAGTCTACAAGCTTCAACACAGACATGGTCCACTGTTGTCACAATCAGGAAATCATGAATGGACTTGGATCTCCTAATTTGCCAATTTGTCTTCTGTCAGTGATTGGGAAAGCACTGAAGTTATTGGCTTTCCAGCTAGAGTATTTTTAGGAGAGGTCAGCCATGATGGCCTCCATATTTCCTCACTGCTTGTTGTCATTTAGCAAATGAAAATGTAAGGAGACAAAGTGAATAAACTATTGGGGATCTACCTGTTGTTTTCTGCAGCCTTGACACTACCACCGCCATCACTCAGTATGAGATGTTCCAAAAATATACAGTGGGGCAAATAATTGTTTGATCCTCTGCAGATTTTGTAAGTTTGTCCACCTACAAAGAAATGAAGGGTTTATCATTTTTATCATAGGTGTATTTTGAATGATGGAGACCGAAGATCAACCAGAAATATAACACACGATACAAATGTTATAAATGGCGTTGCAGTTCAGTGAGTAAAATAAGTATTTGATTCCCTACCAACCAACAATAATTCTGGCTCCCACAGACTGGCTATAGTATGTGCTCATGTGGTACACAGATTAGTCCTTTCAATTTAGGAAGGTCCTCCTAACGACAACCCCTATAAATCCCCTATAAATCATCAAGATTTCTGACTCCCAGGTGTCTTCTATACAGGCAATGAGCTGAGATTAGGAGCACTCTCAAAAGGGAGTGCTCTTAAAGAGGAAGTAAACCCTGATGGGTTTACTTCCTCTTTCATTCCCTGCAAAGCATAATGGACTACTATGCATCGCATAGTAGTCCATTATGTGTCACTTACCTGACACAGGAGCCAGCGAAGTCACCGCTGTTCCCTTTAGTCCGGCGCATCCATCTTCTTGGTGGGTGGCGCACGGGAGCCGACACGCGTAGCATCTTCGTCATGGGCGATGCCGCGCTCAGTGCGCCTGCGCGCTGTCTTCGGGTCTTGCCTGTGTTCGGGCAAATATCTCCTAAACCGTGTAGGTTTAGGAGATATTTCTTGGACCTACAGGTAAGCCTTATCTTGGCTTACCTGTAGGTCAAAGTTTGTTGTAAGGGTTTACAACCACCTGTCCACAAAATCTCTTCCAAACCTCACCATCATGGACGAGACCAAAGAGCCATCAAAGGAAGTCAGGGACAAGATTGTAGACCTGAACATGGCTAGAATGGGCCACAAGACCATCAACAAGCTTGGTGAGAAGGAAACAACTGTTAGAGAAATTCTTCACAAACGGAAGAAATACAAAGTAATTACCAATCTCCCTCGGTCTGGAGCTTCATGCAAGATTCCGCCTCATGGGGTGAGGATGATCATGAGAAAAGTGAGGTATTAACCCAGAACTACACGGGAGGAGCTTGTGAATGATCTCAAGGCAGTTGGGACCACAGCCACCAAACAAACCATCGGTAACACAATACGCCGCCATGGATTGAAATCCTGCAGCACCCGGAAGGTCCCCCTCCTCAAGAAGGCGCATGTACAGGCCTGTCTGAAGTTTGCCAATGAACATCTAAATGATTCAGAGAAGGATTGGGAGAAAGTGCTGTGGTCACATGAGACCAAAATTGTGTTTTATAGGATGACAAAATGCTGGCTATGACCCTAAGAACACCATCCCTACAGTCAAGCACGGAGATGGAAACATTATGGTTTGGGGCTGTTTTTCTACTGACTTTGCCGCATCGAGAGGGCAATGGATGGGGCCATATATTGTAAAATCCTGGATTCTTCCCTCAGCCAGAACACTGAAGATGGGTCATGGATTGGTCTTCCAGCATGACGATGACCCAAAACATATGGCCAAGGCAACAAAGGAGTGGCTCAAGAAGAAGGACATTAAGGTCATGGAGTGGCCTAGCCAGTCTCCAGACCTTAATCCTATAGAAAATTTATGGAGGGAGCTGAAACTTCGAGTTGCCAAGTGACAGCCAAGAAACCTTAAGAATTTAAAAAAGATCTGTAAAGAAGAGTGAACCAAAATCCCTCCTGTGATGTGTTTAAAACCTGGTAACCAACTACAAGAAACGTCTGACCTCTGTGCTCGCCAACAAGGGTTTCACCACCAACTACTAAGTTATGTTTTGCTTGGGGATCTCTGTAAATTATAATGTGTTTTTTTTTTTTTTTATGGATTTTCGGTTGATATTCTGTCTCATTTAAAATACATCTATGATAAAAAAAAATTATAGACCCTTAATTTCTTTGCAAGTGGAAAAGCTTACAAATTCTGCAGGGGATCAAATAAATATTTTCCCCACTATTATATACATTACCAAAAGTATTGGGACACCTGCCTTTACGTGCACATGAATTTTAATGGCATCCTAGTTTTCACCTGTAGGGTTCAATATTGAGTTGGCCCACCCTTTGCAGCTATAACAGCTTCAACTCTTCTGGGAAGGCCGTCCACAAGGTTTGGGAGTGTCTATGGAAATGTTTGACCATTTTTCCTGAAGTGCATTTGTGAGGTCAGGCACTCATGTTGGACGAGGAGAATGCCTGACTCAGTCTCCACTCTAATTCATCAAATGGTGTTCTGTCTGTCTGTCTGAGGTTAGGCCTCTGTGCAGGCCAGTCAAGTTCCTCCACCCCGAATTTGCTCATCCATGTCTTTATGGACCTTGCTTTGTGCACTGGTGCTCGGTCCTGTTGGAACAGGAAAAGGGCCATCCCCAAACTGTTCCCACAAAGTTGAGAGCATGAAATTGTCCAAAATGTCTTGGTATATTGATGCCTTAAGTATTTCCTTCATTGGAACTAAGGGGCCCAACCCCTGAAAGAACCCCATGCCATAACCCCCCCCCCCCCTCCACCAAATGATTTGGACCAATGCACAAAGGTTCTTAAAGACATGGATGAGTGAGTTTGAGGTGGAGGAACTTGCGTTTGTGCGTAAAGGCAGGTGCCCCAATACTATTGTCCATATAGTGTCTATTACAATAGGGCAGATAGTGAACATTAGGAGGTAGGCTGAGCTACAGTGTGTGATGGCATGAATGCCTGCTGAATTACAGTATGTACCGGCATGAATGCCGGTACCCCACAGGATGTGAAACTGTTAATCAACAGTGGTTCAGCACATGGAAGAAACTTTCAGCAGCCAATCAGAAAGATGGAAGGAGATGCTCATTAGTTGCTTCTGCTCCTGTACTCCTCCCATTATAAGGTGTAGCTGAAGGGGGGCACAAAGTGGATGGTGGTTGATTTGCATATGAGGAGCGGCCCTGACCACTTTTTACCTTGTACTGGTTGTTGTGGCCGGACTCCATCTACAGCTGACACACAGTACAGCTTACAGCCACCTCGGTGAACTAAGCTTTTCTTTTTTTTAACTCTCCTTCCAGGGAGGACATGGACCAGGAGGAGAAGGCGCGATTTGGCGAGCTCTGCAGCTCCGAGAATGGGAAGGGAAGAGAATGGTTTGCTCGCTTTGTCAGCGCTCAGGTAACGGTTTATTGTATATGTAGCATCAATGTGAGGCTGTCTTGTAAGTCCCGCCTACATTTCTCTCCAGAAGAATGGCACCATTTTATTTCAGGCATCATCCAGGATCACCTTCTGCTTTCTGGACTGAGATCCTAGCTGTTTTTTTCCCAAAAACTGAAAAAAAAAAAATTGGAATATTTTATTTTAACATGATGAATAAAATATTTTAAGGCAGGTTGTTCAAATATTTTCCAAATAATTTCTAAAAAAAAATGTATGATATCAGATTATACTAATTTCTGTGAACTGAGTGAGGACAAGCAAGTCCTAGGTAACAAACTGAACCCTCCAATGCAAGAACGGTATTAATTTCTTCTTTTAGGAAGTGCTGTGCTGCTATTGTAACAAGAAAAAGGTGTCAGTTTTTCTTTTGCATGTTAGTGGGTGTGTTTGGTTTGTTCTGTCCTCTTCACTAGGCCTCAAAAGCATTGGAAGAAAATACAGAACAACAAAAAGGACCTGAAAGTATATACTTAATTAAGGCAATTGGAATCCAGTTTTTTTTTTTTTTTTTTTTTGATGGATACCGCGCCGGTCCTGAGGAGCTGCAGGCAGGAGTTATTAGGCTAGGCTTCGGCCTAGTCAGCCGTGGCCTCGCCTACAAACTCCTGCCCGTAGCTCCTCAGGACCCGCGCAAAAAAAAAAAATCTAAGAAAATCGATTTGCTGAAATTTTGAATCGATTTGACCTCTCAACTCGATTCAAAATTTAAATCTTCTTTTTTTTTTTTTTTTCCCCAGCCCTACTTTTGGTTTTGAAAATTGTTTTGTGGAGGCTTTTTGGTTGTAACATATAAACTAGTAAGCAGTTCAGGAGATTGTTGATCCCTTTGTTACAAAATAAATATTTAAAAAAAGTAAATTCTGTTTGTGATAATTGTTTGGCTACACTATATTTTTCATATGCTAGTTGTGATAATTTTATGCCAAGTAAAATTGTCCATAGTCATATTTTATGTTCCTAAAGTAACAGAATATCTTTCAATCTTAAAAAGACAAAGTGCTAATGTAGCATTTTTTTTTTCCGAAAATTTCATTCCCCTTCCCCCTCCCCCCCCCCCCCCCCCCCCAAAAAAAAATGTTAATTTTTTTTCCGAACTTCAAAATTTCCAGAAATTTTACATCTCTAATCAACACACAGGTTCTGACTTTGTGAATTTCTTCACATGTGTGTGACTGTAGATGTAGAGGTGTTTGTGTTTCTCTCAGTACAGTGTCGGTTATGTTCTGCGTTCGGTTAGAAGTTGGAGTTCTTCTATAGGATTGGTGGTTGGGGGCTGCTTATCTGTTTCTGGCTATTCTAGACCTGAAACCTGCTTCTGCTCTCTCCGCCTCCCCAGCGCTGCAATTCGAAGTGCGTCTCGGAGCAGACCTTCTACAGGCTGGTGCAGTCCTTCGCCGTGGTCCTCTTTGAGTAAGTGTGTCAATTCTACATTGGCTCGCGGTTGCGATAACTATGTTCCCCTCCCCCCTGACTCCCCCCCTCTCTTTCTTCCTGTAGGTGTCACCAGATGGATGATTTTGGTCCAGCCAAGAACCTGATGACCATGTGCTTCACGTATTACTACATTGGTGAGATGTTGATCAATGGCAACTCCTGTATTATCCAAACACCAGCATCAGCCAATAGTCCTTTCCTGCCATGTGATACAGCTGTCCACCATCCTCCAGTCATGCTCATCCTACAGTCTTTGACTCCACCCCTTTTCTGCAAATTATTTTTGGCTTACTTTATACAGAAAAGAGTGGCACTCCTGTTAAATATTTGTGTAGGTATAGTAAACAAATGAATTCCTGATGCATGCTCTAACGCACTTTGCTTCCTAGAATGAAAAGCCGGTGTCTTGTCATATAACGTCCTCCATCTGATAGTATCTGCTGCGTACTGCGCATGCGCAGTACACGGCAACACAGATTCCGAAAATTGCCGAGGATGAACGGTGCCTGCGCCGTGAGTCCAGGTTCTAGCCCCACTATCCAAGTGGACATAGAATAGGAATAAAAAATAGCCGAGCGCAGCGAGCGGCCCTCTAATATTCACAACCCTATGTCCGCTTGAATGGTGGGGCTACCACCTCCACTCACAGTGCAGGCGCCGTTCAGCTTCGGAGATTTTCCCAAGCTTTGTCTGCTCCGTACTGCTACCGTAACGCATGCGCAGTACCGGGCGGACGCTATTTGATGGCTGGACGCTATACGGCAGAACACCGGCAGATAGAAGAAATGTTTACACATAGGGAGCACTCAGGACTAGCGTTTGTTTTTTTTTTTTTTTATTTTTTTTTTTACGAAAGCCAGGCCAAGGTTTGGGAGTGGGGGGCCGAAGGGCCAGCACTTTCATGTTACAATTTCTTAAATGTCTCCTCTAGTACTTATACAGAGATAGTTTTCCCAAATGTTACGTTTCAACTTTTGTATATTCCTTATCAAAACCATTATATTGTATCCTATATTCTACGATGTGTTCTAGAATGTACCAAACAAATATCTCCCCTCCCCCCACTAACACTAAACTTTTAAAACAAAAAGTACACGTCAGTTTTTACTGCTAGCCAACAGAGTTGTAAAATCGCTCACTTCAGTAATAGAAACCCTATAGCTATAATAGTAGAACATGTCCCATCCACAGTGTCAAAAGAACAAAAAACACTGGAGGCATTGTAACAAACAGTGGCGGGACAGGCTCGCTCAGCGCCCAGGGCGAGTTTGCAGAACTGCACAACCGATTCCAGCTGGCATCGCATGACCTCATAGATGTACGCACTACCCTGTGTGCTCAGGTACCCCCTCCCCCCACTCCAGATGCAAATAGTTGGCATGGAGGGTGCCCGGCCATTCAATTGCTATTTAAGCAGCTGGAGGTAGGTGGTCATCTGCACATGCCTTTTTTCTTTTTTTGTGTTGTGTGGGGAATTGAGGAGAATGGAGTGAACAGCTGAAAGAAAGCTGGGACTTGGTGGCTGCTCCTTTTAACACCCCCCTGCCCCCCCCCCCCCAGGCGCTCGTACCAAAAGCTATTCCTGATTAAGCTCACACTAAGCAAAATGCATCGGAGGAGCCTAGGTGGACTGTCCATGTACCAGGAATTTGTTTTATTATAACTTTCACGATTATTGGACAGGAGAGATGAGGGACGGGCCCCCTCCGTGATTTGGGGGAGTAAGAAGGAAATTATCTGGAGCCGAGTGTGTTTTTATATTTATTTATTTTTTGTTTTTTTTTCACATTTTATGCCTTACTTTAGGCATCAATTTTTTTTTACCATATTGGCTCCATTGTATGTATTACATTACCCGGTAGTGACTGTCCTAGTGCAAATGTTAAAGAGGACCTGTCAGCATAATCCAATCCAATATTGTGAAGGATACAATCTGTTCTCAGACTCCATCATGTGACCTGAAGTCTTGGCAGCCCAGGTCCTATGATCTCAGGCTACAAGGAGCATTGTGGCTGTTTGACATAATTAGAGACTGATGTTCCTTTTTCATGTGAGCAGTATATATTAACTGCAAAGGGGTTACAGCCCAGTAAGTATACATTATAGCCAGTATAATAGCAGCTTCGGGCATCCCTGCCCTTTATAGGGGTGTTTTTAGCTCCAGCTGTGTCTGCCCCATATTGGCACTGTATGTCCACACTCATAAGAGTAGCTATTTTTAGAAAATAAGAGGTTGGCAAATCTGCAAGATGGGGTAGGGACTGGCCAGAGGGGGTATCACTTTTGACTTAGTTGGCAATCTTGAACATGCATTGCAATATATGATGAGAATCTTTATTTTACAAGCAATAATCTTCTATAGGAAAGGCAGCAAGTGGCAACACCCCCCCCCCCCCCCCCAGTTTCTCTTGTGTGATGTGTATATGTAAACGTATTTAGGACCTGAGCATTTATTAGGTATAGGTAACTATATGGATGCCCGCTGCCCGCAAAAATTTACAAGGGTGTGGCAACCGTGGGTGGGTTCTGCAGAGTAACCGATCTTGTTTTATCTTCTTTCTATTGTCCCTTATCTGGGGGTATGACTTTGGTATTGATCTGCTGACTGGATCTGTGGTTTTTCGCTCTGTTATGTGTCATACCTTGCATCTGTGCTGTATACTATTTCATATACTGCTTGTAATTGCTTTGCTCTTTTACTAATAAAGACCAACCTTTTTGTAAAAAAAAAAACTATATGGATGCCCGAAGTTGCTATATTACTGGCTATAAATGTATGTATACTCGCTGTGCTGTACCCCCTTTGCATTATACAGTAAAACCTTGGATTGCGAGCATAATTCCAGAAACATGCTTGTAATCCAAAGCACTTGTATATCAAAGTGAATTTCCCCATAAGAAATAATGGAAACTCATATGATTCATTCCACAACCATTTATTCATCGGTTCTTTTAGTTTATAGTCCATATAAAAAGATTATAGCAATGTGATTTGTAACCATAAAATGTCCATCCACAAATTGCAGCCTCCACAAGGGGATTTGAAGCAAAATCCAGCATGAGCTACAGAGTATAAAAGAGAAGAGGGCGCCTATAAGTGTAGCAATATGTTGCTGAATGTTGCACCTTCATTAAATGTAACCATATTACTGCACTTAGAGGCGCCTCTCTTCTCTTTTATACTCAGTTGTGATATGACGCTACTTGTATATCAAGTCGAAATGTATTAAATGTTGCTTGTCTTGCAAAACGCTCTCAAACCAAGGTTTTACAGTATATTGATTAAGTTGGTGTTTTCTTTGGAATCCACCTAGTTATTTGCATAGACGACCATGTTTACTTTCTGTCTACCCTCTTAAACTGCACGTATGTGTATATACAGCTGTTGCTTTTTTCCCCAGAACAGTTGCTGTCTGTACTTCCATTCTGTTTCTAGCTATTTGTACAATTTCCACTGTATTGGTCATTTGCTTTTACATGTGATCTATGTCCCTTCTTTTCCTAGTGTTCTAGTCGGCTGTATCCATTGCCCCCCCCCCCCCCCCCCCCAAGTTGGTAGTCAGGCCTCCAATTAACCCTTGCAGTAGGTGCCTTTTGTTAATGGGTGTCCTCCAGCTGTTGCTGAACTACAGGTCCCATCATGCCTCTGTCTTTGGTAGTCATGCTTGTAACTGTCAGCCTTGCAATGCCTCATGGGACTTGTAGTCCTGAAACAGCTGGAGGGCCACAGGTTGAGAATGCTTGCTTTAAATGATCCCCTTTTAATCTGCAGGGAAGCCTCACGTGTCGCCCACAGAGTCACGGGAGAAGCCGGTGAGCACCGGCAGCATTGACGCCTATTTCAAGTCTGCCAACAGCTGGCTGGCTGAGAAAAAGGACAACGTGGAGCGTCTGCTGAGGACCACCTCCGTCACCACCGAGAACATGAAGGGCTTTTTCGGAGGGCTGGAGAGCAAACTTAAGGGACCGCCCGCCAAAAAGAATGGGTAAGGGATATTTCTAGAGGCATGCAAAATTTCCAGATGTGAATAAAGCGCGATAACCTACAGTAACCAATCAGGAGCTGGATTTACTGCTGGGACTGCCAATCCCAGCGCTTATCTCCATTTTTCTAGTCCTATATTGGGTTATATGTACTGTGTGGACACTGACCAGATTACAGGTTTGCTACTCAGAAGTAAAAGGATACATTAGAAACATTGTAGCAGCATGTTGTGTGCAATGAAAGCTCCGCAGTCCTTCACAGCCTGTTGCCGCCCAAGTAAAACGCATGCGGCGGTAAAAGGTTGGGCTTTAGCGCCCACACGCCACATATATGTGCTTAGTGTGCACTCCCAACACAGAGACTGAACCATCAAAGACCGTTCCCGGTCCGAACTAATGATCTGTAGCCAACCGGACAGTGGTCACATGATCACCAATCCACCCCGGGCATTCAGAACTTTGAAAGGGACACTGGAGACTTGGCAGGAAGGGGTTAAAGTAGATGTATGCCATAACTGGATGACATTTGTGTGCATCATATGCAATTTCCATGCATCCTCATAAATATTCTTCTCGCCTTTTTTGATCCCTTGGTCTCGTTTTTTAGTGCTGCGGATCTCCTGCAGCCACTCCCTGTCTACATGCACTTGCTCCACCGTCCTCTACAAGGCGATGCTCCGGCCCAGCTTCCTGAAAGTGACAACAGCGGGCCATGCCTGAGCTGTGTGTCTGCACGGCCATTGGTGGACTTATATTTTGGAGATGGGGTAAGGGTGTTGTCACCCTATAACTGGAAGTCCCTGAAAATGGACCTTCATGGCAGGATCACCAGGAAAAATATTAATGAAAGTTGCAGATTTTCAAAGATTGGAAACAACTGTTGAAATCTTCTTAACCGTTTGCCAACTGCAAGACTTGGCAGCAGAGAGGCTCTCCTGCACCGGATCATGTACCCTAGTATGTGATCCGCCACTTATGGATAGGGCGGGCGGATGCGTCCGTGTGCTGCTGGTGCCACGTCTGTGCAGTGATTAGACACAACACAAGCCGATCACTGGGTGCCGGTCAATGGATGTTCTCCAGCACCCACTGATCAGCAAGGAGAGGCACAGAACAGAGCTCTGTCAACAATGTTTTTTTTTTTTTTTTTTACCAGAATTACAAAACGGCCTAAATTAATGCAGAAATTCGATTTATTTTATTTATTTTTTTAATTGGTATGTTTTATATCTGAAAGCTATAAAATATAAATAAAAAAATTCTAAAATGTCGTCCATCTTTTTTTGTTTATAGCTCAACAAATAAAAACCGTAGAGGTGATCAAATACCACCAAAATAAAGCTCTATTTGTGGAGAAGAGATAACCTATATTTAATTTATATACAGCGTTGCACGACTGCACAATTGTCAGTTAAAGTAATGTAGTGCTGTATTGCAAAAAAATGGCCTGGTCATCTGACCTCTGGCCTACCCCCTCAGTCTTGCACAGTTGTAGCGGCTCTTCTTCTGGAATGAAATGGCTTACTCTGATTTCACCGCACACTGTGAGCTTCTCACAATGTTCGTTAGAAGCTGCAGCAAGTCAGAGCCCGCCTCATTTCCTGACTGGAGGATGCCCATCATTATCTAGCCCTTTCCTCCCAAGGAGCTCCCATTTTATGTGCACCGTGGTGATGGCATCCTAGGGGTGCCGGAAAAAATACTTTTGGACGGCACACCATTGACGTTTCACTTAGCTCAAGGACCACGTCACTTCTAGCTCATCTCGCACTGCGCTTTTGTATGTAGCCTTCTGGCTAGCCAGGGCAATTTTTGTGTTGGCTGGAATGCCCGCTATGTACTACACTTGGCCTTTTTTTTTTTGTTTTTGTCACAAGCATTTAGTGCAAATGCTTGTGACAAAAACAAAAAAAAAGGTTTGAATGTGAATGTTTTGAAATAAAAACGTCATTAGAATGTTGTTGAAAGGGAATGCAAAATGAGTAGATTTTTATTTCTCCTTAACACGTTAAAGCTTCTCTGAGATTTTAGTGATTGGGTTACGCCCACTAAAATGAGGTGGAAAGCTTGCATTTCAGGTTCTCAAGAACATTGGTGTGGTCCTGGCTGTGAACTGGGCAAAAAGACATCTGCTGATGCTTGCAGGCACCTTTTTTTTTTTTTTTTTTTTTTTTTTTTTCCAGCATGTTTAAATATTGACTTGACAGGTTCACTTTAAATACCCAGGGTAGTAAACAAAATCCCTTTTCTTCCAGCCAATCCGAAGACTCTCCAAGAGAGCAGCCGTCCAATGACAGTGAGTGGGTCCCGTCCTGTTGTCGTCCCTTGTGTGGGTGTGTTGCGTCGTCTTTCCGGGGTTCATTGTGTGTTCTCACCTGTCATTCTTTATGTTCAGTTCCCCTGCAGAGTCCCGATGACAAGAAGGGGGAGAAGATCTACCTGTACTCGCATCTGAAGCAACAACCAATCTGGTAAGGGGGGGAAGGAAAAGGAGAGTGGGGTCAGTAATGAGTGTTCTGCAGTGATGGCGTCACGCCGGAGTTGACCTGTGTAGAGGAAAACTGCTAAACTACTTGGCCCTTGTTCACACCGGTGTGGCTTGTCATGAGATTTGACAGTTCCAAGTCTCAGCCCATTGCCAGCAATGGAAACGTTCATGTCGCAGCGATTATGTAAAATGTTCAAGCAGTACATTTTAGCGATTTGCCACTTGCAAAGACTTCTGATAAATGAAGTCGCAATGAAATCAGTAGTGCAAATCGCACTGATCTGCAGCTTTGAAATGACGCTGAAGTAGAGAGATTTCAAAGTGGCACCAGTGTGAAAGGGGCCTTAAAGCGGAGGTCCACCCTAAAGTGGACCTTCCGCTCATCGGAACCCTCCCCCCCTCCGGCGCCACAATTGGCACCTTTCAGGGGGGAGGGGGGGTGCAGATACCTGTACAGTACAGTTATCTGCACCCACTTCCGGGATAGCTCTCTGCGGAAAGGGGCGTAGATTACGCCCCTTTCCGCAAGTGCCCGCCCCTTTCCGCAAGTGCCCCGCTGCCTGCTGGGAAACACACAGATCCCAGAGGCAGCGGGGACCGTCCTTATTGCGCAGCGCGACTCGCGCATGCGCAGTAGGGAACCGAGAAATGAAGCCGAAATGCTCCATTTCCTGATTCCCATACCCAAGATGGCAGCGGCAGCACCCTAGAGACGATCTAGAGATCGGCTTCGGGTGCCGACATCGCGGGCGCGCTGGACAGGTAAGTGTCACTATTTTAAAAGTCAGCAGCTGCAGTATTTGTAGCTGCTGGCTTTAAAAAAAAAAAAAAAACGCGGACTCCCGCTTTAAAGTGAAATGTACAATAATCAGGATATTTACATTGTATTCGTCATATCTATCTATCTATCTATCTATCTATCTATCTATCTATCTATCTATCTATCTATCTATCTATCTATCTATCAATATATATATATATAATCTTTTATACAGCACTTGACATATACAGTGGATATGAAAAGTGTCAGGTTTTTCTGTGATGTAAAAAAAAAAGAGACAAAGATAAATCATTTCAGAACCTTTTCCACCCAATGTGACCTATAGCCCTGGTTCACATTGAGCGATTTGACATGTCCCCCGTGTTCTTCATATGTCTGGGCTATGGGGTAGAGTGGCAAGACTAAAGCCTTTTCTTAGAAAAACATCCAAGCCCAGCTAAATTTTGCAAAAACACATCTGAAGTCTCCCAAAAGCACGTGGGAAAATGTGTTGGGGTCTGATGAAACCAAGATTTAACTTTTTAGCCATAATTCCAAATATGTTTGGTGCAAAAACACTGAAAATCGCCAAAAGAACACCATACCCACTACAAAGCATGGTGGTGGCAGCATCATGCTTTGGGGCTGTTTTTCTTCAACTGGAACAAGAGCCTTAGTCAAGGTAGAGGGAATTGTGAACAGTTCCAAATACCAGTCATTATTGGTACAAAACCTTCAGGCTTCTGCTAGAAAGCTTCACTTGAAGAGGAACTTCATCTTTCAGCATCACAATGACCCAAAGCATACATCCAAATCAACAAAGGAATGGCTTCACCAAAGTTTTGGAACGGGCCAGCCAGGGCCCAGACCTGAATCTCATTGAAAATCTGTGGGGTGATCTGATGAGGGCTGGGCACAGGAGATACCCTCGTAACCTGACAGTGTTTTAGCAAAGAGCGGGCAAATATTGCCAAGTCGGGATGTGCCATGCTGATAGACTCATGCCCAAAAAGACTGAGGGCTGTAATGTAATCAAAGGGTGCTTCAACAAAGTATTAGTTTATGGGTGTGCACACTTATGCAACCATATTATTTTTAATTTTTACTTCCCTCCACCTAAAAGATTTCAGTTTCTTGTTCAACTGATTTGTACAGTTTATAGGTCACATTAAAGGTGGAAAAATGTCTGAAATGATTTATCTTTGTCTCATTTTTTTTACATCACAGAAACCTGATATTTTAACGGGGGTGTGTAGACTTTTTATATCCACCGTATATTGTGCATTCACACGAGTCCCTACACTCCTGGAGCTTACAATCTAACGTCCCTAACTCTCATTCATACATACACATATTAGGGCCAATTTAGACAGGAGCCAATTAACCTACCAGCATGTCTTTGGAGTGTGGGAGGAAACCCGCATAGGGAGAACATGCATACTCCATGTAGGTTGTGCCATGGTTCTCCCTTGTAATGGGAGAGAAGGAACTGTACACAGAGTACAATTTCTCTGCATAGGCTGCAGATTGTCTTTTTTTGTGTCCCCCTCTTCTGCCTACCCCTCGGCCTGTTGACTGTACACCACGACATTTAACCTTACAAAAAGAGTTATATCTATTAGGTTGGCAGTACAGCTATACAGGAGCAGGAAAATGTATTCAAACATAGTAGCAGAGAGGTCCCAACTTTGTGAAGTCTTCCACTTGTCTCCAACTGTTAGATGTGTGGGGGGCACTAAAAAGAAGGAAAAAAAATATGATTTTATACCCCCATAGCTGTCAGAGCCATGATGTCTCACAAACGAAAGATTCATTCACAAAGCTAACATAACAAGCAGTGGTGTAGCATGGGTTGCAAGTGCCTGGGGCAAGGCAAATATGCGCCCCCCTTACCCCGGCGGACTGTTATCACTCCCTCTGTCCCTTCCACCCAGAATGAATATAAATATACTATATTACCAAAAGTATTGGGACATCTCCCTTTACATGCACATGAACTTTAATGGCATCTCAGGGTGCCGTTTCTGACCCAACCGGGAGGGGGGTGGCAGCGGTTGGATTGTTTGCCCCCTCCCCCCCCCCCCCCCCCAAAAAAAAAGATCACCAGTCGCTACTGCTTGTGGGTTTAACTAATCATTTTCAAAATTGAGTTGGCCCACCCTTTGTAGCTATAACAGCTTCAACCCTTCTATGAAGGCTGTCGACAAGGTTTAGGAGTGTGTCTATGGGAATGTTAGACCATTCTTCCAGAAGAGCATTTGTGAGGTCAGGCACTGATGTTGAACGAGAAGGCCTGGCTTGCAGTCTCCACTCTAATTCTTCCCAAAGGTGTTCTTCTATTGGGTTGAGGTCAGGACTCTGTGCAGGCCAGTCAAGTTCCTCCACAACAAACTCGCTCATCCATGTATTTATGGGCCTTGCTTTGTGCACTGGTGTGCAGTCATGTTGGAACAGGAAGTGTCCCTCCCCTAACTGTTCCCACAAAGTTGGGAGAATGAAATTGTCCAAAATGTCTTCATATGCTGACGCCTTAAGAGTTCTCTTCACTGCGACGGGGAAACCTATAATATATCTGTTTTGTTTTTATGACGATTATTTTATTGCATATTTTGGTGTGGCTTGTCAAGAGACGAGCAGTATCAGGGGCTCAAGTTAGAAGACACCTTTATACTCTTCCCGCAATGCTCACTGTATCATGATATGTTTATGGAATTTTGCTCTATTCCTTTGATGTTCACATGTCTTTGAAAACTTAAACAAACATTGGAATTGAAAAACCTTATCTTGGGAGCAGCCTGGGGTGACAACGCATCTCCTTCATAGAATACAGTAAGTGAGCGTTGTCACCCTAGGTGGCAGGACCATTAGGTGAAAATAAAGGGGGGGGGGGGGGCCCTGAAAAATTAAAACCAATCCTGTCACCACATCTAAGGACCGGCAAGGGGTGTCGGGACTAATATAAAATGGAGATCTCTAATGCCCTGTACACACGGTCGGACATTCCAACAACAAAATCTGATGGATTTTTTTCCGACGGATGTTGGACCAAACTTGTCTTGCATACACACGGTCACACAAAGTTGTCGGAAAATCCGATCGTTCAGAACGCGGTGATGTACAAAACATACAAAGGCACTATAAAGAGGCCAGTAGCCAATAGTGTTCATCTTAGTCTATTCTGAGCAATGCGTGGCACTTTGTCCGTCGGAACTGTCTACACACGCTCGGAATTTAAACGATTGGATTTTGTTGTTGGGAAAATTTTAGATCCTGCTCTCAAACTTTGTGCGTCGGAAAATCCGACGGAAAAAATCAGATGGAGCCCACACACGATCGCATTTTCCGAAAACATGATATCCGATCACACATTTTCCTTTGGAAAATCCGACCGTGTGTATGGGGCATTATTCTCCAATGAGCATAGAAGAATAACCGGTATATCACAGATGAGATGAAATGAGAACAGGGCCATTTTATAAGACCATTAAATCCCAACTCCTCCCAACGCGAAGGAACGTATTTATGGCTTTCACCCAACATTCACTGGTAGTGAAACAATTTAAAACGCATACAGCGGGAACATTCATAATGTGCAATACATGTTTTGGAGTTTGTCAGATTCATTGCTTTAAGAATAATACCCCAAAATGTTAACGTTTTAGCAGAGCTGGTCTACAATAAATAGGGATCTTGCTGACCTGTGCTGTTTGCTGTTTATGATAGGCACACGCTCAGGTTCTGGAACGCGGCGTTTTTTGATGCTGTGCATTGCGAGAGACGGAAGCGATCGCCCACGACCAGGTGAGAAACCACACAGAAAAAAAAAACGGGAATAGAGGCAAGCAGAGCAGGAAACTATCATCACCCCTCCACCTCCGTTCTATAAGGATGTGTGTTACCGAGCCGTCCAGACGAGCGTAAACAATAAAACTTGAGAGTGATTTCACTCAGCGGCTGCTGGGGGAACTGACTTGTTATCATTTTCACAGTCTTATCGCTGGCGGCTCGCTCTCGGGAAATGCCATCTGTGAGGGGCGGTGGCTGGGAAATGAGAGCCGAGAAAGTTTGTCAACACGTTTTAATTGAAGAGCTGCAGGAGAGGGGTGGTGGAGGCTGAACAGCATTGGGCCTTGGCTGGTTGCCACCTCTTTCTGATTATTTTTTGGGTGGAGGATAATAAAGGGAAAGGGGGGGAGGGGGTGTTGTCCAACATGGCATTGGGCCAGTTATGAGAACTACTGTGGAAAAGATTAAAGCGTGTGTAAAGTAAGAAAAATAAGACACCAAAATAAGTCACCAAAATAAGTCCTGCAGGCCGCATCTTTGAGGCGCCGTAGGAGCGGTGTATACACGACTCCTAAAATGTCCCTGCCCATTGAAATCAATGGGCATCGCCGTCGAAGTGCCGGCAAAGCGCCGCGTTTGACCCCTTTTCTGAAAAAAGGCTGCAAAAATTACGGATAAATCGCCCCTAAAAATGGCGGCGTTTTACTGCAGACGGCCCCAACACCCCATTGTGAAAGTAGCCTAAAGCAAACTCTTTGTGTACGAGATCTAGGAAAGCTATAAAATGCCTAGTGATCCTGCCATTCCTGTTAGCAGAGAAACCCCTTCCTCGTTATTTACCATGCTAACCATAGAAGCATATCGGTCCTTATGTGGTCAGTTTGCATCTCTTCTGACTTCAGGACACAGGGCTCGCAATCCCAAAATCAGATTACAACTGCTGTTCCCCTCTGTAGCTCTCCAAATTTTGAGCTCTTGCTCAGAATTACACCTTCCGTGCCCCCATCCAGCCTTCAGCAGTTTGAATGACAGCAGCTCCTGCTTAGCATTAGAGCTTCCACACCCCTGTGCAGCTCTCTACAATTTGAGTGACAGTGGCTTTTACTCAGTATTACAGGTGCCACACTTCCATCCTTAACAGTTTAAGAGATTGGGGCGCATACTCGGCGACCATGCCACCATCCACCCCTCCACAATTGGATTGACAGTGGCTCCTACTTGGCATTATAGCTGCTGCACCCTTATCCAGCCCTCCACAGCTTGAGCAACAATGGCTCCTGCTTGGCATTACAGCAGCTGCACCCCCCTATCCATCACTCCACAGCTTGAGCAACAGCGGCTCCTGCTCGGTATTACGGCTGCTGCACCCCTGTCCAGCCCTCCACAGCTTGAGCAACAGCGGCTCCTGCTTGGCATTACAGCTGCTGCACCCCTATGCATTGCTCCACAGTCTGATTTGACAGTGGCACCTGCTTCGCATTACAGCAGCTGCCCCTCTATCCAGCCCTCCACAGAGTGCTGTTTAGCAGATTTTGCACCCTTTGCCCCCCACCCCAAGCTACAGAGAGGAGAGGGAACCAAGGGGTCACGTGACTGCAGATAAAGGGGCAATATACTTAGTGATGGTACTACTTGTACTTGTACTTTGACTTTACGTACACTTTTACTTCCCCCTGCTGTCAGAGGGGATCGTTCACCAATTGACCAGCTTATCTAAAAGACAAGTGCATCAAATTCATTCAGTAGGCTGCACCCAATTGAGCTTTTTACTGCACAATGTGCTGTTTTCTAGTAACTTATTGAGGTATATAAGGAAAAATAAATATTTCAACAAGGAGAATATTTTAGTACTTCCAATGGCGAGGGAGGCATGATGTTAGGAGTGCGGCCGTAGGTACAGAACAGGGCCCGTGGTACCATCTTAGTTGGCACAGTGGATGTAAAATTTAACAAAATGGAAGTGGCGTGGCCTTGAGCACGATGGGATAGGACGGTAGTAGTGAGAGCTCCGCTTGCACTTGATCCTATATACACCATCCTGGTCATATATCTGTGGATTTTATATACTCACCCATCTCTGGTGGACACCTACACCTTTCTGGATCATGTCTCCGTCTAAGAAAATCACAGATGCCAGCTCGCTAGAGTCCGGAAGCAAGATGAAGACCAAAGGTTAACGAGCTGAGCTCTGTAAGGGCTTGTTCACTTTATCTGCTGCACGCACTGCAACACAGTGACTGGTATGTGGCCTGGTCCGGCCAGACCAGCGTGGCTTTGATGCAGCAATAGCAGTGCATCGTACGGTTTCTTAATTTATTTTTATTTTTTTCTTTAAACAAACTTTATTGACATTTCAAAGTTCTAACAGCTGGTGTGCAATGACCTGTGCTGCACTGGAAAAAAAGTACTGTATGCAGTGCTTATTTTCAGCACACCGGCCACACCATAGACAAGACGACTCCATGTCACTATGTGAACCGGCCACACCATAGACAAGGCGACACCATGTCACCATGTGAACTGGCCACACCATAGACAAGGCAAACACCATGTCACCATATGAACCAGCCACACCATAGACAAGGCGACACCATGTCACCATGTGAACCGGCCACACCATAGACAAGGCGACACCATGTCACCATGTGAACCGGCCACACCATAGACAAGGCGACACCATGTGAACCGGCCACACCATAGACAAGGCGACACCATGTGAACCGGCCACACCATAGACAAGGCGACACCATGTCACCCTGTGAACTGGCCACACCATAGACAAGGCGACACCATGTCACCATGTGAACCGGCCACACCATAGACAAGGCAAACACCATGTCACCATATGAACCAGCCACACCATAGACAAGGCGACACCATGTCACCATGTGAACCGGCCACACCATAGACAAGGCGACACCATGTGAACCGGCCACACCATAGACAAGGCGACACCATGTCACCATGTGAACCGGCCACACCATAGACAAGGCGACACCATGTGAACCGGCCACACCATAGACAAGGCGACACCATGTCACCATGTGAACCGGCCACACCATAGACAAGGCGACACCATGTGAACCGACCACATCATAGAAGAAGCATTTTTTTCTTGTCTTGTGGCAGAAGTGCAGTGGGACTGAGCAGTCCCACCGTACCTTATGTAAATAGACCCTTAGTCAATGAATGGTCCACCCATGTGAGTCTATAGAAAGAGGACACCAAGCACTTTCAGATTATCAGAAAAGAGAAGTCACATTAGACCTGATATGGCAATATCCAATATGTATAGGAACAAGTGCCAGCCAAACTCTCCTGGATAATGAATGCACATATTCGCCAGCACACCATGGATGTTCAAGTGTTTCTGAGCCACACAGGACCCCTTCGTCAGGCATGTGGTGTGACACTCACATTCCTGATGAAGGGGTCCTGCGCCGCTCCGAAGCATTTCACTTGTCCTTTTGCAATGTGATCTCTCTGCACTAAAAGCTTTGGACATCATTTGCAGATCCTTGGTGTACTGGAAAATATGTGCGTTTATCTGTGATGTGTCCAGCTGGCAGTCCCTGCAGCACCCGCTACTGACAAGCCCTGTTCCAGGAAAGTGTGCAATGGGACTATAGACAAGACTCTCCTGGATGTTTGTCATCCCTTTGACTAATGTTACAATGGGATACCTGCCTACGTCAGGACTGGTGTGCAATTAGAGTGTGATTTTCATAATCGATATACACATAGCTTGATGTTCACACTCTAGAAAATATACCCCAGCCAGTCCTGCGCTGGCTTTTATAGCTGCTAGGCTAAAAGCTTCTGATGTATCCCTAAATAAATCAATCAGCAAATTACCCTTTTGCAAAGATCATAACCGAGAGACTATGAGGTTGATTTACTAAAGGCAAATAGACTGTGCACTATGAAAGTGCAATTGCTCCAGAACTTAGTAAATGAGGTAAAGCTTCACTTTGTAACAAATACCCAATGACTGCAAGGAAAATAAAAAAGCAGCCTTTTTCCTTGCCCATGATTGGATGATGGAATTCCAGCAGAGCTTCTACTCATTTACTAAGCTTTGGAGCAACTGCAAAGTGCACAGTCTATTTGCCTTTAGTAAACCAACCCCTATATTTCATGTTAAAACCTCAAATACAGGTGTAACCTAAAACATGGTCCAATAAGTAGGCTATGCCTTTAAGGACTATTGCATTATGGTTCTTTTTTTTTTTTGCAGCTCAGAACTTTGAGCAAATGGCAACCTTCATCTTTCAGAATATGTCTCTCCTCCCCACCCAACTAGAGTCTCCTTCCTGCATCACAGTGAAATGGTTATATCCCCCCCCCCCCCCCCACAGGTCTGCATTTTGTGCATTGCGGTTATAGTCTGCTGCGGTGAGGCCACCCGAGCATCTTTATAACCCTCTGTTCTATCTCATTAACCGGATGACCTTTTTCCGGTATAAATAAAAAAAAAAAATTATGATAATAAGAATTTAATCACTTCCATAAAATAATCTTTATAAACATGTTGACATTCTTCCTCTAATTGGCCTTTTCGCTGCTCCTCCGAGATCGCGTCTGCTCAGGTCCTATTTGGCTGGTGCTTTACTACCTGCGCTGTCATCTGTGGCGTTTAATTGCACCAAGAAAGTGTCACCAAGGGCCATCTGAGTCAGCTCAACAGCTGCCTGTTATCGTACGCTGGAACTTGCCTGACGTAGATTCCAGCATTTTATGGCATTTTTTAAAATATTCTTCTAGACAGTTGGAGCATAGGGAGACTTTACCGCTTACATCGAGTTCTGTTACTTATTCCTGTACAATCGATGGGGGTGATGGTTTCACGGCCCACAGAGGGGGAGCTCCAGCGTACTCATCACTTGACCAACTTGGTTAAAGGGGTTGTATAGGTAAATATTTTTTCACCTTAATGCATTAAGGTGAAAAAACACCTGACAGTGACGGCGCCCCCCCAGCCCCCCGTTTTTACTTACCTGACCCCTCGAAGTCCAGCGCTCGCCTCCGACATCCGCTTCGCCGCTCGGCCTGGCCGCTGATTGGCTAGAGTGGATGGATTGAAAGCAGCGCAGCCATTGGCTCGTGCTGCTGTCAATCACATCCAATGACACTGCGCGCCGGGGGCAAGGTCGAGTGATACAGTGAGCGGCTATAGCCGCCGGCTGTATCACGGGAGCGCGCCCGCAAGTGCTTCTCACCATGCGAGGGAGCTCACATGAACGTGAGAAGTACCTGCGGGGGGAAGCTGAGACCGCTGCCGAGCGACCCCAGAAGACCAGGTTCGGGGCCACTCTGTACAAAACGAGCTATACAGTGGAGGTAAGTATATGTTTGTTGTTTTTAAAAAAAAAAAAAAATGTACTTTACAACCCCTTTTAACTTTAAAAGTTTCAGTGGGGAAAATAATTATTTGACCCCCTGCAGATTTTTTAAGTTTTCCCACTTACAAAGAATTGAATGGTCTATAATTTGTATCATATGTTTATTTTAAATGATAGCGACAGAATGTCAACCAAAAATCCAGAAAAAAACATGATACAAATGTTATAAATGGAGTTGCAGTTCAGTGAGTAAAATAAGTATTTGATCCCCTACCAACCAACAATAATTCTGGCTCCCACAGACTGGCTACAGTATGTGCTCATGTGGTACACAGATTAGTCCAGTCAATTTAAGAAGGTTCTAACGACAACTTGTTATGTGCAGTGTTAATTTCGTCAACTAAAATGACTAAAACGTTTTAGTCGACTAAATGAATACTATTTTAGTCGACTAAAATACCACTAAAACTTAAAAAAAAAATGAGATGACTAAAATACGACTAAAACTAAAATGGCTTTTTAGTCAAAAGACTAAAACTAAATTGAAATTTTACTTCAAAATGAACACTAGCCTTTAGTGCATGTTCATACCTCAATACCTTAACCACTTTCAGACCGGACCATTTTGCTGGCTTAAGACCAAACCACTTTTTGCGATTCGGCACTGCATCGCTTTAACTGACAATTGTGTGGTCGTGCGACGTGGCTCCTAAACAAAATTGACGTCTTTTTTTTTTTTCCCACAAAAAGAGCTTTCTTTTGGTGGTATTTGATCACCCCTGCAGTTTTTTTATTTTTTGCACTATAAAAAAAAAATAGAGCGACCATTTTGAAAAAAAACGCATTATTTTTTACTTTTTGTTATAAATATGCCCCAAAAATATCTAAAAAAACATTTTTTTTTTTCCACAGTTTAGGCCGATACGTATTCTTTTACATATTTTTGGTAAAAAAATCGCAATAAATGATTATTGATTGGTTTGCGCAAAATTTATAGCGTTTACAAAATAGGGGATAGTTATATGGCATTTTTATTAATAATTTATTTTTATTTTTTTACTAGTAATGGCGGCGATCAGCGTTTTATTATTTTTTTTTTTTGTGACTGCGACATTATGGCGGACACGTCGGACATTTTTGACACATTTTTGGGACCATTGTCATTTATACAGCAATCAGTGCTATACAAATGCACTGATTCCTGTGTAAATGACACTGGCAGTGAAGGGGTTAACCAGGGGGTGGCAGTGTAGGGGTTAAGTGTTCCTAGGGGTATGTTACTAACTGTGGGGGGCTGGGCTTTGTGTTGGTGAACACTGGTCTCTGCTCTAATCACATGGAGCAGAGATTGGCGTCACTTGTTGCTAGGCAGAATGGGGAGATGCTGTTTACAACCGCATCTCCCCGTTCAGCCTGCCCGTGAGATGATCACGGGTATCCCCGCGGCGATCGAGTCCGTGGGACCCGCGACCGGACTCACGGGTGTCCCGGCCGGCACGCGATGGCAGGGCGGAATATAGAAATGGTCGTACCTGTACGCCAATATGCCTGCCCGTGCCATTCTGCCGACATGCATTGGCGTGCGCCGGTCGGCAACTGGTTAAATAATAGATGAGATTTTTCACTCCAGCAGTATATGATATATGTTTGGAAATTGTAGAGAAATGCATTACAATTTGAATTACACTCATTAAATTTCAGATGACTAAAATGAGTTTTAGTCGACTAAAATGTACTGGAGATTTTAGTCGACTAAATGCGACTAAAATTAAAACAATTGACAAAAATGGGACTAAAACTAAAATGTCATTTTAGTCCTAAGACTAAAACTAAATCTGCTGCCAAAATTAACACTGGTTATGTGTATAAAAGACACCGGTCCACAGAATCCTCCTTCCATTCAAACCTCACCATCATGGGCAAGACCAAAGAGCTGTCAAAGGACGTCGGGGACAAGAGTGTAGACCTTCACAAGGCTGGAATGGGCTACAAGACCATCAGCAAGGAGCCTGGTGAGGAGGAGACAACTGAGGGAGCGATTATTCGCAAATAGAAGAAATACAAAATAACTATCAATCGCCCTCGGTCTGGAGCTCCATGCAAACTTTTGCCTCATAGGGTGAGGATGATCATGAGAAAAGTGAGGGATCCGCCCAGAACTACACGGGAGGAGCTTGTGAATGATCTCAAGGAAGTTGGGACCACAGCCACCAAACAAACCATCGGTAACACAATACGCCGCCATGGATTGAAATCTTTTAGTGCCCGCAGGGTCCCCCTCCTCAAGAAGGCACATGTACAGGCCCATCTGAAGTTTTTTGCCAATGAACATCTAAATGATTCAGAGGAGGATTGGAAGAAAGCGCTGTGGTCAGATCAGACCAAAATTGAGATCTTTGGCATTAACTCGATTTGCCGTGTTTGGAGGAAGAAAAATGCTGACTATGACCCTAAGAACACCATCCCTACAGTCAAGCACGGAGGTGGAAACACGATGCTTTGGGGCTTTTTCTCTGCTAAAGGTACAGGCCAAACTTTACCGCATTGAGGGGCCAATGGACGGGGGGGCCATGTATTGTAAAATCTTGGATGAGAACCTTCTTTGTCTCAGCCGGAACACTGAAGATGGGTTGTGGATGGGTCTTCCAGCATGACAATGACCAAAAAAGCATTCCGCCAAGGCAACAAAGGAGTGGCTCAAGAAAGTCATGCAGTGGCCTAGCCAGTCTCCAGATCTTAATCCTATAGACAACCTTCTGGAGTGCAGCAGCCCCCCTTTTACTTACCTGAACTGGATTGTTGCAGCAATGGGGACGAGCACAACAGCTGTCTCGGGTCCTCATTGGATAGATTGATAGCAGCCAAATCCCTTGCACAGAGGAGGAGGTAAGTATAACATGTTTGTTATTTAAAATAAAAAACCTTTACAACCCCTTTGAGAATTTAGAGAAAATCTGTAAAGAAGAGTGGACTAAAATCCCTCCTGAGATGTGGGCAAACCTGGTCACCAACTACTAGAAACGTCCGACCTCTGTGCTTGCCAACAAGGGTTTCTCCACCAACTACCAACTCACTGAACTGCAGCTCAATTTATAACATTTTGTTTTGTGCTTTTTCTGGATGTATGGTTGATCTTCTGTCTCTATCATTTGCCCACTTACAAAGAAATGAAGGATCTATCATTTTTTATCATAGGTGAATTTTAAACTTCTAAAATCTGCAGGGGATAAAATAATTATCTTCCCACTGTAACTAGTTAACTTTTTAAGGCCTTGTTTACACTTGCTTCATAATGTGGCATTGGACATATTTTTAAATCACTCTGAAAGCCAAACAAAGCAACTGTCACTAAATCAAATGTTGAAGCGGTTGTATACCCCCCCCCCCCCATTTATTTTTTTCTACACATGTAAGGCAAAAGGCATAATGAGCTAGTATACACTGCATACTAGCTCATTATGAAATATTTACCTTAGAACGAGGCGTTGGTAACTCACCTTGTCCACGCCGAGGGAGCTGACATGTTGCCTCTGCGTGTCTTCCGGGTATCGCGGCTCTAGCGCTGTGAGTGGCTGGAGCCACGATGTCGTCACTCCTGCTCATGCGCGAGGGAGACTTCTTTCCGGCAAAGTCTGGCATCTGCAAATATATATTCTTTATATTCTTATCTTTATGGTTTAGGGGTTTATGCACAGAGTTTGATGCACATATATTGAGTTTGGGGAATTCACAATATTAACACACTAGATACTAAGACCCACAGTGTGGGTCTGATACTTTCATATACCCTAATCACATTGGGTATCTTGTGGCTAGCGCAGTTCTTCTTTTTTTATTCAGATTTAGCTTTGTTTTGGAGGTATTTCAGGTATGAGATATCCCAGGATGCACTGGTAAACCAACAAGTGAACCAGAATGACATCAGCAGTCATGTCCGGGTTCAGGTGTATATATTCTGGAAAAGTCTGGTGCAGACAGCACACCTGGTGTGCAACATGGGAACGCTATAGCGGAAGGTGAGCGGGGATCGGCGAGAGAGAGAGAGGACTGGGTGGCAGAGGATGGCCAGAGCTGGGGGATGGGAGCAGGAGACACTAGAAATATCACATGTGGTGCGCAGGGTGGGTGCAAAATAGGGGAGGTGAGTGGGAACCAGAGAAGGAGGAGGATCCGTAAACCTGAGGATCAGCAAAGCTGGGGGGGTGGGTGGGTTACTACTGAGTTGGGGGATCAGCTGAGCTGGGGGTTACTACTGAGTAGGTGGATCAGCAGAGCTGGGGGTTATTACGGAGTAGGGGGATCAGCAGAGCTGGGGGTTATTACGGAGTAGGGGGATCAGCAGAGCTGGGGGTTATTACGGAGTAGGGGGATCAGCAGAGTTGGGGGTTATTACGGAGTAGGGGGATCAGCAGAGTTGGGGGTTATTACGGAGTAGGGAGATCAGCAGAGCTGGGGGTTATTACGGAGTAGGGGGATCAGCAGAGCTGGGGGTTATTACGGAGTAGGGGGGATCAGCAGAGCTGGGGGTTATTACGGAGTAGGGGGATCAGCAGAGCTGGGGGTTATTACGGAGTAGGGGGATCAGCAGAGCTGGGAAACTACAGAGCAGGGGATATACTGGGCCCTGTTAAAACAAATTGAAAAATCAACATACACAGGGCATTTGCCAAGCTTCATTAAAGCTTCAAAAATGCATCAAAAACGCATCAAAAAAGCACGCTGAGGTGGTAGGCACTTTAATGTACAACAAAGCAAGTGTAAATGAGCCCTAAAAAATTTCCCTGCAGTAGTTTGTGCCTCTACACCTCCCACAATGGTGAGATTTCCCTGCAGTCGTTTGTGTCTGGCCGTATTGGCATATTTAGTGTATAGATGAGCAGACGCATGATAACTGGGCAGCACAAATCTTTCTCATGGGTGGTGAACATCTTCCGGTGTTCTTTGACTGCAGAAATATCAGCATTGGGAAGCTGATTAAAACGTTTTTAAAATGCAGATCAATGAGGGTGCCAAAAAGAGAGTCCAAAATCAAAAATCCTGTAACAGTAAAATTAATGCACAACAGGATGACGTAGAACTCCAATGCGTTTTGACCCCCCAATTCCCCTTCTTCAAGGCTGAAAGATGGCAAAATAAGAAGAAATACATTGTAATTGTATAAATGGACACCGAGACAAAGTATTTCTGCTGATACAATTATTCCAGGGATTTCATGTCTCTTATTATACAGCTACATAATAAGTCTTTTGCATTCCACTGTTTACAGTGCCTGAGCCCTGATGCAGGGGAAATGTGTTGGGCCCCGAAATGCGCTTTGTTCTCCTGTTGTGGACTAAAATTATTGCTTTAAAACAACCTTATTTGTTCTCCAGAAAAGATCGGCTCTTTCTATTGCTGCGGCTTACACCTGCTGAGGGGGTTCGGTGGTCTTGGGGGGGGGGGGGGGGGGGGAGGGGATGTCAATGTCAGAGCTTGCCTTCTCTTTTGCCGGTGGTGATATTCTTTATGTCTTGCTCTAACCTTTCACCTTTTGCTGACTCTTTTTCTGCTGCTGCACCAGAGGGAATACTGGGGAGGAAGACGAGAGGTTGGTCCCGCTGTTCTCATTGGCTGCCATAATCTGTTTACATGTCTTTCATCTTCATGTTTAGATCACGTAGGAAGGAAGAGACAGAGACCAGGATACAGGCTCGCCCCATCTTCTCCCTTCTCTTCCCTGAGGCTCACACTGCTTTGTGTCTCAGTGGTGGAGCTGCTGCCTGTTAATGCCACTGGCTTTATTTTCCTTTATTGGTTTAGCTCAGAGATATGCAATTAGCGGACCTCCAGCTGTTGTCGAACTACAAGTCCCATGAGTCATAGCAAGACTCTGACAGCCACAAGCATGACACCCAGAGGCATGATGGGACTTGTAGTTTTGCAACAGCTGGAGGTCCGCTAATTGCATATCCCTTAGCTGAAAAAGTGGCCATTTAGGTGTTTTTTTTTTTCAAATATAAATCTTTATTATTATTCTCCCAAAACCTGGGGTGGGAACCCCGCGATACAGACAGTGGAACAGTTATCAACAAAAAGCAAGACCGAACAAATGCAGGTCAAATCACATATGCAAGGTAAGTACTTTGCAGAATACAGCATAACTGTCATTAACAATCTCCTGTGTCACATGTACCCACAAGCAGGGCGGTCATATCGCGTGAAGGAGAGAAAACTCTCTGCTTGGAGAATGAGATTCCGGGGCCCACCCCCCCCCCCCCCACCTCCACCCCCTCCCAAAGGTGGGTGGGCGTGGGCCCACAAAGAGGACATATTGGGAAGTACCATGAGGGGGAAGAAGACAAGTGGGGGGGAGAAGGAGGGTTGGGAGGGGGAAGACAAAGAAGGAAAAGGATAGCAAAGTACAGACGAGAGGAGAGAAAGGAACAGACAGGGGGGGATGAGGCAGAGGCACGGCGGTGGAAATCAATCATAAAACAGAAGATTGACAGAGGGCACATGGGCAAAGAAAGATCCTAACGGGGGGGGGTCCCGTCATCGCCCCAGCAGTCGCTGACCCTCTGCTGAGTAGATGAAGGCATTCCAGATGTCCCAAGTCTGTTTGTGGGTTTCCTGCTTATGCTGTGAGGTGAGGACCAAGTCCTCCATTTTCTTTACCTCCTCCACCTTCCGCAGCCAATGTACCACTGTTGGGGGAGCCCGTTGCTTCCATCGCAAGGGGACGCAGGCTTTAGCTGCGTTGAGCAAATGTCGCAATAGCGACTTTTTGTAGATGTTAGCAGAGATTGTGGAATGGTGCAGGAGGAAGAAAGCCGCGTCATCAGGTATAATGTATTCCGTGAATTGCTGGGAGATGCGACGGACCTCCCCCCAAAACTCCCTCAACCTAGGGCAGGACCAGAAAACATGGAGCAGCGTTCCCTCCTCCTCGTCACAGCGCCAGCACCGATTCGAGGCCGAGGGAAAGCACCGCTGCAGCCTGACCGGGGTTAAATACCAGCGTGTAAGCAGCTTGAAATTTGTTTCCTGTGTCTTCGTGCATCGCGAAGACTTTAGGGCAAATGAAATAATACGCTGCGTCTGCGTTGGTGTGAATTTACATGATAAGTCCTTCTCCCAGTTGGCGAGGCACGGCAAGTGAGGCTGTTCTTTCGGTGTATTAAGCAAAGAATAGGTGTGAGACAGAACGTGGGTCAGAGGGCCTTCGTCCGCGCACATGACCTCGAACGTCGTTGGTTGTCGGGCAAAGTCCTGGGGTGCGGGAAGTGAATGCAGGAAATGGTGCAGTTGCAGTGCCTTCCAGAAAGGTAGACAAAAGGGCCCCGCGGGGTCGGTCAGTCTCGATAGGGGTGGCCACCGTCCGTCCTCCACGAACCCGCCCGCACAGTCAAGTCCACCCTCCCCGAGGGTAGGGTAAGCCGTGGGCCGCAGACCTGGTAGAAATTTTGGATTGCCCAAGATGGGAAACAGTGGGGAACGCCCCGACGTCAGGGACGTCTGAATAGCAACCCGGTGGCCGTGTCTCAAAGTAACCCCCAGTAACGGGTGCAGTTTCAGGTCATGTGGGAGGTCGTCATAACACCACAGCGCTCCCTTCAGCGGTATTTGGGATTGGGCTTGCTCAACCTTCGTCCACAGTTTGGTAGACCCATTGCGTCTCCAGTCCAGAATGCGCCCCAAATGTGAGGCCAGGTAGTATCGGCGGATGTCGGGCAGTGCCAGACCCCCGCAATGTTTGGGGAGCGTCAGTTGCGATCGCCGTAATCTGGGTTTTTTGTGGGCCCACACAAACCTGGTAAAAAGGGCTTGGATTTGCTTAAAGAAGGAGGGCGGAATCTGAACGGGTAATGCTTGAAAAAGGTAGATGAACTTGGGAAGTATGCTCATTTTGATAAGGTTGCATCTACCAAACCAGGAGTGAAATCCCGAATGCCATTTCTCTAGCAATTCTCGGGTCTTTGTCAAAAGGGGTGGGAAATTGAGGTCAAATGTACGGTTCAGATCAGGAGGTAGTCGTGTGCCCAGATACGGTAGAGCCGTGTCAGTCCATTGGAAACCAAAGTTGTCCCGCAAATCACGTTGCGTTTGGGGAGAGGTTGCTACACACATAGCCGTTGACTTCGAGAAGTTTATTTTAAGATGGGACAATGCGCCATATATCTTAAATTCTCGGAGCAGGTTCGGCAGAGAGATTCTGGGGTTGGTCAGGGAGAAGAGAAGGTCGTCAGCGTACGCCGATATCTTGTAGCCAACATCCCCGACCACAAGGCCCGAGACGTCCGGGTTCAACCTGACAGTGTTTAGAAATGGTTCTAGGGAAATGGCAAAAAGAAGGGGGGATAGCGGGCATCCCTGCCTTGTTCCGTTCCCGATGGAAAATGCACCCGAGAGGACCCCGTTAGCTTTTACTTGAGCTGAGGGGTTAGAGTACAGGCTGCCTATCCAACGTAGCATCTTGTTACCCAGGCCCAGGTGACGGAGGACAGAGGACATATACTCCCAGCTCACTCTATCAAATGCCTTCTCGGCATCGGTACTCACAAAGACACATGGTGTCTTAGTAGTGTGCGCTACCCGAAGTAGATTGAGTACCTTGATGGTATTGTCTCTGGCCTCCCTATAAGGTATGAACCCCACCTGGTCCAAGTGTATCACGTCTTGCATGTGTTGTGTCAGTCTCCTGGCTAAGATCTTTGAGAAGATCTTCAAATCCAGGTTCAGTAGGGAGATGGGCCTATAACTGCCACATTGGTTCGGGTCCTTCCCCTCCTTCTGGATTACTGCAATATGGGCCCTAAGAGTGTCCCTTTGGAAAACAGTCCCCGAACCCAAAGCATTAAAGAGTGTCACCATACGTGGGCCCAAAATAGGGAACAGGGACTTGTAGTACTGAGCGGTAAAGCCGTCCGGTCCCGGGGCTTTGCCAATCTTCAAGGAGTCAACCGCTTCCTGTACTTCGGTCAAAGTTATGGGTTCCTCCAGGGAGGCGCTCGTCTCCGAAGAGAGTGTCGGCATTTGCGAGTCAACAACGTATTTAGTTATAGCTAGCTGGGTGAGGGTGGGGCTCGGTAGGTTATACAAGCCAGAATAGAATTCGGCGAATACGTCCGAGATGTGTGTCGGAGCAGTGGCCACCGACCCATCCGGTCGTGTTATCTGTGGGATATAGGACGCCGCCTTAACCTCTCTAACCGACTGGGCCAACCTCCTCCCACACTTATCCCCCATTTCGTATGACAACCTGCGGCAAAACTGCAGGGCTGCCTTCGCCCTGAACTGAAGCAGGTCCGCTATTTGGGACCGGAGAGTCTTCAGCTCGGACTCCACGGCCTGCGTGGGGGCATGTTTATGTTGAGCTTCCACCAAAGACAGTTTGTCGAGTAAAGTGGTCAAAATTGCATTCCGATCCCTTTTAATCCTTGCCCCATGTTTTATGAGAACGCCTCGTATAACGGGCTTATGAGCCTCCCACAGCACCCCGGGGTCACAGTCCCCGATTTCGTTCTCTCTGAAATATAGGTCCAGTTGTTTGGACACGTCTGACAACACTTCTGGCATCTGAAGGAGGCTCTCATTCAGGCGCCAGAATAAGGATCTGGGTGAGGGTCGGTCGGTGAGAGTATACGTCAGGTGGATTGGAGCATGGTCCGACCAGGTTATCTGGCCTATATTTGTGGTGTGCACTAGGTGTAATTGGTCATGGGGGATTAGAAAAAGGTCTATCCTTGAGTACAACTTGTGGGGGGCCGAATAAAAGGTATAATCCCTTTCACCAGAATGCTGTAGACGCCACACGTCGCGCAGTTGTGCTTCGTGGAGCATATGTGCCACTCGTTTCCCACAAGCCGAAGATATGGATGAGGTGCCCGATGAAGTATCTGAGGCGGGTAACAATGGGACATTAAAATCGCCGCCCAGCAAAACCTGTCCCTCTCTAAATGCCAGCAACTTGCTCAGCGCCTGGCTGAGAAACCTATCTTGGCGGTCGTTAGGGGCGTACAACGTAGCCAGCGTAAAACGCACCCCACATATCTGCCCCTTGAGGAACAGGTAGCGTCCCTCAGGGTCGGCCAAACTGTCCGTTAACTGCCACGACAATCTACCTGAGAGCAATATCGAGACCCCCCGAGTCTTGGACGCATGGTATGTGGAATGATATGCCCGGGGGAAGGATCTGTTCTGTAGGAATGGCAATTTGGCACTCTTGAAGTGTGTCTCCTGGATGAAGGCCACATCCGAGCGAAATTTTTTAAGATCGTGAAGTAGCATACGCCTCTTCTCGGGCGTGTTGAGGCCTCTAGCATTGAGAGAGGTCACCTTGATGGAATCCACCACCATGTCTCAGGGAAGAGATTGAGGGAGAAGGAAGAGATAGCGAACAGAGGGGGGGGGGTGATGGGACTCTCTGTTACCGGGAGAGAGGAGCGGGGGGTAGGAGGGGGGGAAGGGTGTAAAAGAAAAAGAAAGGAAAGAAATGAAATAATGGGGGGGTGGGAGGAGGTCCCGACCAGTCGGAGATATCCCCACACCCCACAGCCCCGTATAGGGGTAGCTAATTAACCAAGCTTTTAACACTTGAAACGCGCGCGACCTAAACTGGTCGCGCACTGATCTAGGTGGAGAGTGGGTGGACAGAGCCTGGGAACCAAAGCCCCGGCCACCAACCCCCACCGGCAACATCCAAATATAGGTGGTCCTGGAAGCAGAATATCAAACGCACCATTAGTAACTTAATCAAGCGAAAACAGTCAAGAAAACCATAAGGAAGGTTAAAACATGTAAACAGAGTGACATAACTAAACATCAAATAACAGAAAGGATTCCAATAGCGCAGCAGAGAACGCAGCGGCGTTCCATCTCCCCAGCAACGACCCCAACCACATTATCAAGGTGTCTACTGTGGCCACCGAGAAGTAAAAGAGACCTCCACCAGGCCCTTGGGCTCCAACCCGACCCCCGAGGACTTCTGCTGGCCCACCCCCCCCCCATCACGAGTCACGGTCACTTGTACGGGCCAACAGGGGTCCAGGTCCATAATGCATGGGGGCGTTCCAAAAAAAAAAAAAAAAAAAGGGGGGGGAGGGAAGGGCTCTCCATAGTAGCGTATACATCTCTGGGTCTGTGAGGTAAAGGGTCCCGGAGAGGGCAGACACCCCCCAAGCAGGAGTCCCAGGTAGACTATGTTGGCTCAAAAAACTGGAGCCCTCTCCCGGTTGTACATCTGAGCGGATGGTAATGTCCGACCAATAGCCCGCTAATAATAAAAAAGGGGGTATAGAAAGTACAGCAGGCAACAACGTCCGGCAGAGGCATCCCAACAACCCCTACAGACCCAAATATCTCGTGCTGGAAGGGAAAGGGACCGGGCCACGGCCCCACGGTTGCATATATGGGGACAGTGAGGGTGAAAGCGCGCTGGTGGCCGCACGAACATAGGGGTCAGGGTGGGCCAGGGAAATAGGAGCTACTCACATCTCACGAGCCGCCTCGTTGGACGGTGTCCGTGAGCGGCGTCTGGAACGTGGCATTCTCTGTGGTTGCGGGCCGGGAGCTCTTGTCGCATCCGGACGACCCTGGAATCTCGGTAGGTAGCCAAGCCAGTCTGGAACAGTGATCGGATCCGTGCCAAGGAAGTGGAAGAGGGCCGGGAGTGTTTCTCGGGATCTCAGCAGGAATGTCCTCTGGTCTTTGACGAAGGTGACCGACAGGGGGAACCCCCAGCGGTAGGTCGCCCCGCACCGTCTCGCCAGCTCCAGAAGGGGCCTCAACAGGGCTCGGCGGTAAAGTGTAGGCCTGGAAACATCTGGCAGTATCTTCACGGGCGCCCCGTCAAAAACGACCTCCCCAACCTCCCAAGCCCTGCGAGTTATGGCCTCCTTATGGGTGTAGTGATGCAGGCGGCAGATAATGTCTCGCGGTCTGGCAGGGTCCGGGGAGCGGGGGCCAAGGGCCCTATGGACCCGGTCAATCTCAAAGCGTTCCGGGAGCTGGGCACCCGCAAGTCTTTTAAAGATGTCCGTCACCGTGGCAAGTAAGTCCGCAGAGCCTGTAGCCTCCGGCAAGCCCCGTATCCGAAGATTGTTCCGTCTACTGCGGTCCTCAATCTCCTCCATGCGGAGCTGAAGCTCAGTAGCCGTATCCGCCTGGGCTTTATGCTGGGATTCCAGAGCGATGACCCTTTGTGTCAATGCTGCCAGTCTGGTTTCCTCAGATATAAGTCTGTCATCCAGAGCCCGCACGTCCTGTTTCACTGCCTGGATTTCCTTCCTGTGAGCAGCCTCCACTCTCCCCACCAGTCCCTCTATGTCTGCCTTAGTAGGCAATGATTGCAGAATTGCTCGCAGCTCCGCATCTGCTCTGAAGGTGAGTGGTAGCTGTGAGGGACCCCCTGATTCTAGGTCCGGAGGGATGGGCGAGCTGGGGAAGATGAGGGGACTCCGGGACCCCTCCGAGGGTGCAGGCATATCCACAGGAGGCTCCGAGCACTCACCACGCGGGTCCGCCATTTTGGATCTCCGGGTGTCCGCGCTAGGTGTCCTGAAAAGCCGCTGTATGTCACCTCCAGCCGGCGTCAGAGCCGCCGGGCTGGTCTGTAATCTGTTCCGCTTCCCGTTCTTCTTCTTGGAAGCGTGCATCCTGCGGTACAATAGACGCTAGTGCCGGCGTGAGTACAGGCGGCCGGGAGCTCTGTACAGATGCGTCTCTACACGGCCATGTCCAGACCACGCCCCCCGCCATTTAGGTGTTTTATGTAGTTCTATATAGCTGAGAATTTTTTTTAAAAAATTTTGGATTGAGTAGGGAGAGGTTGACCGGTGTTGTCGAATACTGTCCCCCGTCAGATAGTGTCCACCCTGTACTGCGCTTGCTCAGTACGGAAGACGCCAAAAGTCTCCGAAGATGAACGGTTCAACACCATCCAAGTGGACCTAGAGTTAGAATAAGAAAATTGCAGAGCGAAACGAGGCCGTGCCCGAAGAGTGACGAGCGATGCGAGCCCGCGAGCGGCCCTCTTACTAAGTGCTACCGTATGTCAACTTGGATGGTGGGGCTTGAACCTGGACTCAGTGCGCAGGCGCCGTTCGTCTTTGGAGACTTTTGGAGTCTCCTTGTCCTCTGTACTGCGCAAGCGCTGCACCTGCGTAGTACAGGGCGGACACTATCCGATGGGGGGGGGGGGGGGGACAGTTTTTGGCAGAACACCGGGCTTTACACCTCTCCAGCATCCATCCAGAACCCCAAGCAGGGTGACCCACCTGATAGAATTCACAATGTTGTCATCCACCTGCTGCATTCATTATCATAGCTCATGCTCACTGCTGACATTTTCATTGAAATTGCATAGCAAAGGGTGCAGCCGAAGGAGTGAGACTTCAAGGTGGTGGCCATGGTTGCCCCTCTTGGAGAATTGGTTGATAGTCATAAATGCCGGTCATGGTAAGAGCAATTCTGGTCCACAGTTTATCACATTCCTCTAGTGCCCTACAGCCTTCACTAGGGAGGGTGTATAGCGTATATAATATACAATATAATGATACATTTATAATATACAATATACTGACTCATATAATATACAGTATACCAACATGTATGTAATATACTGACACATCAGTAGTATAGAGTATACCGATACATGTAGAATATACAATATACTGACACACATGTAATATAGAATATACAGATACATATAATCTCTAGAATATACGGATACATATATCGCATGCATTATATCAATAAACATATAATATACAATATATTGATACATATATAATATACTGATATATATTATACAATAAACCGACACATAAATATAGAATATACCAATACATATATTGACACACACACATATGTATGTATGTATGTGTGTGTGTATATAGATGTATATAGATGTATATAGATGTATATAGATGTGTATATATATATATATATATATATAGATGTATACAATATTATTATACACTATATAGTGCCAACAGTTTGCGCAGCACTATGATACATATAGAATATAGACTATATGGATACATATATGATCTACCGATACATATATAATATACAATGGAATTTCTCTGTCATGCCCCAGCATTTTCAGAAAAATACCCTTTCAGCCCCATATTTAAAAAAAAATTTCCGTAGCCAATGCAGTGACTGAAATTCTCCATTATGTGCTGTGCACACCCTGTGAAAGCTGCAATCAGGCTTGCGTTGAATGTCCCCATTGTGTTAAAGAGCGGAGCACTGTGCTGGGCAGGAAAGAGATGGCTAGGGGGGGGGGGGGGGGGGTCATCATTGTGGTGTTTTCTACCAGACTCATGAATAGCTAGAAGGCGGACTGTTGGCATAGAGCCACTTTCGTTATATATATCACAGCAGCAGTGTGGGGCCACAGGTGTATGTACACTAGTTATAAAGACAGGTAAGTCCGTGTAACACTGCCAGTATTGCTTTTCACAAAAGATCACAGTACTAAGGGGATAATGCCTTCATCGGCTATTCTCTCTTGAAGGACAGCGCCTTCTTTGTTCAGGTATCATCACCCGGAGTCACCATCTATTTCCTGGACTGAGGTGCCACCCACAGTCCTCTAAATCTCGGTGGTTTTGCCCAGCTCAGTAGATTGCTTTAAGAAAGGCCTGGATTCTTTCCTAAGTGCACACAATATAACTGGGTATTACTGTTTTTAGGTAATGTTGATCCAGGGAATATCTGATTGCCTCTCGGGAGATCAGGAAGGAATTTTTTCCCCTGCTGTAGCAAATTGGATCATACTTTGTTGGGGGTTTTTTTGTTGCCTTCCTCTGGATCAACTGTGGGTAAAGGATTGGGTATATGAGATTGTTTGATATTGTTTTTTATTATGGTGGAACTAGATGGACTTGCCTTTTTTTCAACCTGACTAACTGTGTAACTATGTAAATCCTGATGGCTGGGCACTCCTTGGCTGTGTTTGCAAATCTGACACAGATCAGCCCCTGCTGCAGCCTCTTAACTTGTAACGGTCTACAAAGTTGCAGGTTACACTCTCCCCTCCCTCACTTAATCATTGGGGGAGGGGAGGTTAAAGTGTTACTAACCCCAGCAAATCACGGCAGTCACATGGCCATAAGCCCCGCCCTGCCTCCTGGCATTGCAAATGCCTTAAAGGACCAGCGGCATCCAGCGCCAAGTGTTACTAAACCCACAACAGTACAATCAGTCTGTATATGCCGTAAAGCATGCTTGTTCTACTCACTGTGTAACCTAAGTGCTTAATCCGCATTATGTAAAAAGGCTGTTTGATCCTGTCTTCTCTGGTCCTCCACTGTCCCCAATCCATCTCCAGATAAGACAGAGCCTTTGGAGTCACTCTGCACATGTTCAGTTTGTCGTGTATGAGAATTTTTTTTTCTCTTGGGAGGGTGCATACAATTAGCACAGGGCCAATTGGCAATGTCCAGACACAGGGTCAGGGGTCCTGCAGCCTCATAGGACAGTCCAAGGAGAATAAAAACTCCTCCTACAAGTTTTAACCAGACACTGATAGAAGTCATAAGACTGCTATATACTGCTGGTGAGAAAAGGTATTTAGCAGTTTATATTTACTAAAAATAAATGCATTTCCATGTTCTGTGGGAAACCAGATATAGTGTATGCAGGGTCCTGGGTTTAGTAACACTGTAAGGAAATGCTTCCTCCTGCCTGCAGCAGACTGATGACATCGCCCCAGCCTAGGCAAAGTCACTGACTGGAGCTCATTTTACTGGTAGATGACATGGCTGCTGTATATTGAAAAATGTTAGATTTGTATTAATGTAGACTTGAGAGGTTGCGTGTTTGTATTAGTCTCAGGCTTGGGGGAACGCGGGGTTAATAAGACCACCTGGATGGAGATGCAGATAAAAAAATAAAAAAAAGGCAACTGATGTAATAAATGCCACTTTTCGACTTGTCCGCCCCCCCTTTATTTGACATCCCCTTCCCCCCCCCCCCGCCTCCCCCAGTGTTCCCATACCCACTCGCTGCCAGTGACGGCCCCTCTGTGGGGTGACACGTCTTCTGTTCCCCAGCTGCGTGCCAGGAGGCCTCTGGCAGGAGACGGCCCCTTCCACATATCCTAATGACTGCTCTTTATCTGCCTCCCAGCCGTAATTACAGCTCCCGACTGACGCACAGCACACTGATCTGCCTCTTTCTTCCCCGTCTTCCTGTAAATTTGACACTTTTCTTTGTGGATAATATGTTCTAGATGGAGAAGGTCATATCGTCCCGCTGTACTCTGCCTGTTTTATGACGCCGCACAATTTCCCCGAAACAATGGTTTCTATGGCGAGAGACTTTAAAGCTGAAGTTTAATCTGCTTATATTTGTCTTCCCTGGTTCCCGTCCCACTTTATCAACATAATGACATTTAAAAATAAAAAATCTTATTATACATCTTATTTTAGGTCTCTTAGTGCCTCTATGCAATGCAGGCAGATCATGGCTGGTGGGAAGGCCGACAGGGTGCTGTTCCTAGCTTCCTGAAAACATCACCACACCTTGACTTGGTACTCCCCTGCAGAGCGCTCAGTCCTGATGCAAGTGCTGGGTCTGCTCTGGGGAGGAGTTAAAGTGTTACTAAACCAAGGACTCTGCATTTACTATATCTGGTCTCCCACAGTACACAGAATATGGAAATGCAATCATTTTTGTAAAAATAAACTGTTAAATATCTTTTTTTTTTTTTTATCAGCAGTATATAGCAGTCTTGTGACTTCTATCAGTGTCTGGTTAAGGCGTGTAGGAGGAGTTTTCATTGTCCCCTGATTGTCCTATGAAGCTGCAGGACCCCTGACCCTCTGTGTGGACAGTGCTGATTGTCCCTGTGCTGATCACATGCACCCTACCAAGAAAAACAAAATCTCTAGCAATACACACCAAACTGAGCATGTGCAGAGTGCCTCCAAGCCTCTGTATTATCAGGAGACTGGGGACAGTGGAAGAAGGGGAGGAGCAGAGAAGACCAGTGCCAAAAACTGCCCCCCCCCCCCATCGGATAGTGTCCGTCCAGTACTTGCGCAGTACGGAAGCCAAAGAGACTCCGAAAGTCTCTAAAGATGAACGGCACCTGCGCACTGAGTCCAGGTTCAAGCCCCACATCCAAGTGGACATACAGTAGCACTTAGTAACAGGGCCCCCTGCGGGCTCGCTTCGCTCGCCACGCTTCGGGCACGGCCTCGCTTCACTCAGCAATTTTTTTTATTCCAACTCTGTGTCCACTTGGATGGTGGGGCTTGAACCTGGACTCAGTGCGCAGGCGCGGTTCATCTTCAGAAACTTTGGGCGTCTCCTTGTCTTCCGTACTGCGCAAGCGCAGTACAGGGCAGACACTATCCGATGGGGGACAGTATTCAACCCAACACAGGATCAAACAGCCTTTTTACACAATGCAGAGGATTAACCCCTTAGCTTCCACAGTGAGTATAACAAGCATGCTTTACTGCGTATACAGACTGATTTTACTGTCAGTTTAGAAACCAGGTGCCGCTGGGTTCACACTGCTGTGCGGAGCGGCTCACTGCACGGGGTCCAGTGCATCCCTGTACTCCATTTCAGGGACTAATTAGGCCCCAAATTATGACCTGAAACAGACCAGAAGACGTGCAGGATTCTTTTGCAAACCGCTCGGCAGCCATCCCCAAGCTGCGTGAGCCCGCTCCATTGAGAGCCGGTGTCCTGGCGATTTGTGCCCTCCGTCAAAACGTTTTTTGATTTCTCGAACAGCTGGCGTGACGTCACTATAGCGCATGCGCACATCGTAGGAGGCTTTTATCCGACGGGAGATACCATCTCTCAGGCAGAATTGAATGTTATGCAAACAGCGGGGGTGGGGACACCGTATTTGCTCAAGGTCGGGTTTTGTCTGTGGTGCAGGGTGGGATTGGTTTGTTGAACGGCGGGTTTTGCCTGTGTCTAAAGGGTAGGTTGCAGCACAGACAAAACCCACCCTACAACAGCGAAGCTCAATCTGACAACTACGGTCTCCCTCCGCTCTTTGCATAGCTTTCAGTTGTGCCCGTGAAATGTTAGCTCACGTCGAAAAAACCCTCCTACAGTGTGTGCATGCGCTATGGTGACGTCACGCCAGCTGATCGGCAAATCAGCTGGAGTGCCCTTCCGTTCTGTGCATGCGTGGGCACTATTCGATGGAACACCGGTCACAGTCCCCGCATCCAATTCGCACTGTGAACCCAGCCTCAAGGGGTTTGCTATGCCAGGAGGCAGAGCGGGGCTTATGAACATGTGGCTGCCGTGATTGGCTGTCACAGTGGTCACATGATCGGAATACTCACAATTGTACGCAGCAAAGGGCGAGTGCTCTCGGCACAGCAATGTTGGCTCTTTTGAACGAAAATATGCAGGAGCTGGGCTCCTAGAGGTTAAGAGCCCTCAGACCTGATGCTGGTGTTGGGTCTGCTCTTGATAGGAGTTAATGCAAATATCAAAATGCATTCTTGGGTGAGTGGGCATTCCTTGGCAGGAGACATTTTCTGGCAGACCACCCACATGTGATGTTTGGAGATAGGCTTATAGAGCTACATGATGCAGGACGTCCTCCAGACAGAAAATGAGGTGGGGCTCTATCTGATTTCACTGCAGCTTCTAATGCACATTGAGAGAAGCTCACAGTGTGCAATGAAATCAGAGTAAGGCATTTCAGTCCAGGAGAGGAGCCGCTACAACTGTGCAAGACTGAAGGGAAGGCTGGAGGTCAGCATGGGGCAGATTGTATAGTTTTATCTTATAGACGTGTACAGATAGCAAGGAAATTCCAGTATCCTGTATGCCTTCTCTGTCTATTCAGAGCCATAGTGAAGGTCCTTTATAGTCTTGGCCACACCCACAATGACATCACACCCTGTCTACCTCACTGCAAGCCTGATTTCATCTTTCACCTGATGGAATTACAGTAGGATTTTATGACCTTTTGAAAAAGTAGATCATTTTGTTTCATAGTAATACATGGTGATGTGAAGTCTCATTTCACAGGTGTAAGGGAATCCTCTTCCCCGTGTATACAATGTATATATATATGTGTGTGTGTGTGGATGTACAGTGTATCTTCTGTCTGTCCGGGTGGTCCAGGCACTGCGAGTTCCCAGCATGCCTATGGGTGATCATTGTGTCTGGGCTGTCCTAGTCACTATATTGGGGTGCTGTCACTGACTGTGTGTCTTTTGCCTCCCTTGCCAGAGATAGGTGGTATCACATGACCCAGGAGGAGCGAGACGACAGCCTGCAATTTAACGAGAACATCACCTTCGGGCAGCTCGGGTACGTATTTTACCACATCATAGAATTCCCATGTACGAGTCAGAATACTGGAAATGTAAATCATTATCTATGGAAGATTTATCATTTCCCTCTGAGTTTATGCCGATAACAAAGCAACCTCTCGACTCCTGAGTGTGTCTAAAGCCCCGTACACACGAGCGGACTTTTCAACATCCAAAGTCTGACGGAATCATTCCGGCAGACTATTCGATCGTGTGTGGGCTGCAACGGACTTTTGATTCGCAAAAGTCTGACAGACTTTAGAAATGGAACATGCTTCAAATTTTTCCGCCAGAACTCCGCCAGACCCAGTTCCTACCGAAAAATTTGCTCGGGTGTATGCTATTCCGACGGACTAAAACCGACGCTAGGGTAGCTATTGGCTACTGGCTATGAACTTCCTTATTCGAGTCCAGTCGTACGTCATCACGTTCAAATCCGTCGGAGTTTGGTGTGATTGTGTGTGGCCAAGTCCACTCATTCGGGAACTCTGTCAGAACTCTGTCAGAACTCTGTCAGAACTCTGTCAGAACTCTGTCAGAACTCTGTCAGAACTCTGTCAGAACTCTGTCAGAACTCTGTCAGAACTCTGTCAGAACTCTGTCAGAACTCTGTCAGAACTCCTTCGGACAGAAGTCTGGTCGTGTGTACGCGGCATAACAGAACAGAGCCCAGGGAGTAGATGGGGCAGCAACAGTCCAACCCCAAGGGCTTTCAGGAGCCCTATAATAGAGTTGGCAGTCAATGTACTACCGGGCAACTGATGTTTTTAGAAGGGGATTGGTAATGTAGAACCCCAATGTGACTCTGGGGAAAGGTTCACTTTAAGTGAGCAATATGTTTAATCAATATAAAATATATAGTTACAAACCACCATTGCCTATACTCTGTTATATCCAATGTAATCGAAAATTACTTAGAACCCTCAAACATTATATATATATATATATATATATATATATATATATATATATATATATATATATATATATATATATATATATATATATATACATACACACTACAGACCAAAAGTTTTGACACACCTTCTCATTCAAAGAGTTTTCACTTCACAGGTGTGTTGGGACCATCAGTTGTGTTGTGCAGGAGGTGGATACAGTACACAGCTGATAGTCCTACTGAATAGACTGTTCAAATTTGTATTATGGCAAGAAAAAAGCAACGAAGTAAAAAAAAAACGAGTGGCCATCATTACTTTAAGAAATGAAGGTCAGTCGGTCTGAACAATTGGGAAAACTTTGAAAGTGTCCCCAAGTGCAGTGGCAAAAACCATCAAGCGCTACAAAGAAACTGGCTGACATGAGGAGCGCCCCAGGAAAGGAAGACCAAGAGTCACCTCTGCTGCGGACAATAAGTTCATCCGAGTCACCAGCCTCAGAAATCGCAGGTTAACAGCAGCTCAGATTAGAGAAACAGGTCAATGCCACACAGAGTTCTAGCAGCAGACACATCTCTAGAACAACTGTTAAGAGGAGACTGTGTGAATCAGGCCTTCATGGTAAAATAGCTGCTAGGAAACCACCGCTGAGGACAGGCAACAAGCAGAAGAGACTTGTTTTGGCTAAAGAACACAAGGAATGGACATTGGACCAGTGGAAATCTGTGCTTTGGTCTGACGAGTCCAAGTTTGAGATCTTTGGTTCCAACCACCGTGTTTTTGTGCGACACAGAAGAGGTGAACACATGGACTCTACATGCCTGGTTCCCACCGTGAAGCATGGAGGAGGAGGTGTGATGGTGTTGGGGTGCTTTGCTGGTGACACTGTTGGGGATTTATTCAAAATTGAAGGCATACTGAACCAGCATGGCTACCACAGCATCTTGCAGCGGCATGCTATTCCATCCGGTTTGCGTTTAGTTGGACCATCATTTATTTTTCAACAGGACAATGACCCCAAACACACCTCCAGGCTGTGTAAGGGCTATTTGACCAAGGAGGAGAGTGATGGGGTGCTGCGCCAGATGGCCTGGCCTCCAGTCACCGGGCCTGAACCCAATCGAGATGGTTTGGGGTGAGCTGAACCGCAGAGTGAAGGCAAAAGGCCAACAAGTGCCAAGCATCTCTGGGAACTCCTTCAAGACTGTTGGAAAGCCATTTCAGGTGACTACCTCTTGAAGCTCATCAACAGAATGCCAAGAGTGTGCGGAGAAGTAATCAAAGCAAAAGGTGGCTACTTTGAAGAACCGAGAATATAAGACATATTTTCAGTTGTTTCACACTTTTTTGTTCAGTATATAATTCCACATGTGTTCATTCATAGTTTTGATGCCTTCAGTGTGAATCTACAATTTTCATAGTCATAAAAATAAAGAAAACTCTTTGAATGAGAAGGTGTGTCCAAACTTTTGGTCTGTACTGTGTGTGTGTGTGTGTGTGTGTATATATATATATATATTATAATTAATTTATATATATATTAACACCCTAGAGAATTAAATTAGCGGTCATTGCCATACTTTCTGTCACACCGTATTTGCGCAGTGGTCTTACAAGCGCACTTTTTTTGGGGGAAAAAAATGTTGAATTAAAAAAATAAGACAACAGTAAAGTTAGCCCAATTATTATTCTTTTTTTTTTTATATTGTGAAAAATAATGTTATGTCGAGTAAATTGATGCCAAACGTGTCACGCTTCAAAATTGCGCCAGTTTGTGGAATTTTACCCTTAAAAATCTCCATAGGCGATGTTTAAAAAAGTTCTTCAGATTGCATGTTTTGAGTTAGAGGAGTTCTAGTGCTAGAATTATTGCTCTCACTCTAACCATCGTGGTGATACTTCACATGTGTGGTTTGAACACAGTTTTCACCCCCGTAGAGTGGCTGGGGGGGGGGGCAGCCCCTCTCCTGCTACTGATAAGTAATCTTGTGGCAAATCCACCGCAGAGACCACTTTTATCTGAAAGCCGACCGCCCGCTAAAGAAGTGGATATTGGGGTTATGGTAGCTAGCTGCTGCCATAACGATACTCCTCTTCAAACAGCTGACATATAACGATGGCGGGCGGTTGGCTAGTGGTTAACACATAGGCTATTGAAAACATGTGATTGCTGTTTTGTTTGAATGCATGCTGGGATGTAGTGATGGTTAAAGGTGTAACAGGATATTCCATGGTGGTTACATTGTACGGAGTATGTTCCAAAATGATTACATTGTAGCAGACTGTATAACATTGCAAATATATTGTAACCGAGGATAGTCCATGGTGGCTACATTGTAACCGAAGATAGTCCATGGTGGCTACATTGTAACCGAAGATAGTCCATGGTGGCTACATTGTAACCGAGGATAGTCCATGGTGGCTACATTGTAACAATACACCTTCACATTGAGTGGCTTTTCACAATGGGTACAACTAGGTCCACCTTTCAGTTTTTCAGGTGGACCTGTTCAGAAGCTCCATGTAAGTCTTTGCTGGGGGGATGTGATTGGCTTAGCTTGGAGTCCCTCCAGATCCTTTTCTGTTTTTTTTCTGAACCCAATATGATGGATTGCAGATAGTCTGATGTAAATGGACGCCCAAAATTCCAATGGGGATCCGGGAAAGCACTGAACAGGTATAGATGTCATAGAGGTGACATCTGACCCTTCCCGCTCTGACTCATCAGGTGATCCATCCATGGAGCGGACACGGCCCAGGTGAAAGATCTTTGTATTTATCAAAATTTCCTCATTCTTTTGTCTGCAGGACGTTCACACACAACATGTTGGCGTTCGGACTCAGTAAGAAGCTGTGCAGCGACTTTTTAAAAAAACAAGCTGTGATTGGAAATCTAGATGAAGGTGAGGAGAGGGGCGGAGGTTACTTGCAGAAGACTGAATTTATGGGTCATTGGGTGGTACAAATGGTATATATTTCTGCTTTTGGTAACAAACAATATGGCCAAATCAGTGGCTGTATTGGCTGAAATGAGAGCAGGAGGGATCCATCTGTGGTGTAGGAAGCCTGTGTGACAATGCTGGAGCACAGTGGAGAGACACAGAGCATTATCACCCTATACCAGGAAGTGCTTGGAAATGGTTCTTCATGGCAGGATCACCAATTATTTTAAGGAATGCTGTATATTTAAAAAGGTTGATAATGACTTTAAAAGCAAAATATTGCAGATGTGACTGTTTTATTTATTTTTTTAGAAGAAAAAAAAAAGTCTATTCCGAGAATAATATATTTAAATATATTAAAAAAATATATTGTATCTATATAGATAGAGATATGTACATACAGTGCCTTGCGAAAGTATTCGGCCCCCTTGAACTTTTCAACCTTTTGCCACATTTCAGGCTTCAAACATAAAGATATAACATTTTTATTTTTTGTGAAGAATCACCAACTAGTGGGACACAATTGTGAAGTGGAACGAAATCTATTGGATTTTTGAAACTTTTTTAACTAATAAAAAACTGAAAAGTGGGGCGTGCAAAATTATTCGCCCCCCTTGCGTTAATACTTTGTAGAGCCACCTTTTGCTGCGATTACAGCTGCAAGTCGCTTGAGGTATGTCTCTATCAGTTTTGCACATCGAGAGACTGAAATTCTTGCCCATTCTTCCTTGCAAAACAGCTCGAGCTCAGTGAGGTTGGATGGAGAGCGTTTGTGAACAGCAGTTTTCAGCTCTTTCCACAGATTCTCGATTGGATTCAGGTCTGGACTTTGACTTGGCCATTCTAACACCTGGATACGTTTATTTGTGAACCATTCCTTTGTAGATTTTGCTGTATGTTTGGGATCATTGTCTTTTTGGAAGATAAATCTCCGTCCCAGTTTCAGGTCTTTTGCAGACACCAACAGGTTTTCATCCAGAATGGTCCTGTATTTGGCTGCATCCATCTTCCCCTCAATTTTAACCATCTTCCCTGTCCCTGCTGAAGAAAAGCAGGCCCAAACCATAATGCTGCCATCACCATGTTTGACAGTGGGGATGGTGTGTTGAGGGTGATGAGCTGTGTTGCTTTTACGCCAAACATATCGTTTTGCATTGTGGGCAGAAAGTTTGATTTTGGTTTCATCTGACCAGAGCACCTTCTTCCACATGTTTGGTGTGTCTCCCAGGTGGCTTGTGGCAAACTTTAGATGAGACTTTTTATGGATATCTTTGAGAAATGGCTTTCTTCTTGCCACTCTTCCATAAAGGCCAGATTTGTGCAGTGTACGATTGATTGTTGTCCTATGGACAGACTCTCCCACCTCAGCTGTAGTTCTCTGCAGTTCATCCAGAGTGATCATGGGCCTCTTGGCTGCATCTCTGATCAGTCTTCTCCTTGTCTGAGCTAAAAGTTTAGAGGGACGGCCAGGTCTTGGTAGATTTGCAGTGGTCTGATACTCCTTCCATTTCAAAATGATCGCTTGCACAGTGCTCCTTGGGATGTTTAAAGCTTGGGAAATCTTTTTGTATCCAAATCTGGCTTTAAACTTCTCCACAACAGTATTACGGACCTGCCTGGTGTTCCTTGGTCTTCATGATGCTCTCTGCGCTTTCAACAGAACCCTGAGACTATCACAGAGCAGGTGCATTTATACAGAGACTTGATTACACACAGGTGGATTCTATTTATCACCATCAGTCATTTAGGACAACATTGGATCATTCAGAGATCCTCGCTGAACTTCTGGAGTGAGTTTGCTGCACTGAAAGTAAAGGGGCCGAATAATTTTGCACGCACCACTTTTCAGTTTTTTATTTGCTAAAAAAGTTTAAATTATCCAATAGATTTCGTTCCACTTCACAATTGTGTCCCACTTGTTGGTGATTCTTCACAAAAAATTAAAAATTTTATATCTTTATGTTTGAAGCCTGAAATGTGACAAAAGGTTGAAAAGTTAAAGGGGGCCGAATACTTTCGCAAGGCACTGTACATTCTATATATATCTCTATCTACAATCTTATAAATTATCATTTATAATTAATGGCTTATATAAAATTGAAAAGTATATGTTTATTTTCTTATATTGACTGGTATTTATATTATAACATATAATATCTCATAATTAAAATTGTATATTTAAAGGAGAAGTACAGCCAAAGCTTGTTTGGCTGTACTTTTCCTGTGGCTAAAAGGGGGTGCAGAAAGTTGATGTAACAGAGCTGGTCCAGGCTTGGTCAAGCGTGTGTGGTGGCAACCAGTTGAGGAGTACGAAGACAAGTGTGTGTTGCCTACAGTCAAGCATGGTGGTGGGAGTGTCATGGTCTGGAGCTGCATGAGTGCTGCCGGCACTGGGGAGATACAGTTCATTGAGGGAACCATGAATGCCAACATGTACTGTGACATACTGAAGCAGAGCATGATCCCATCCCTTCAGAGACTGGGCCGTGGGGCAGTATTTCAACATAACGACCCCAAACACACCTCCAAGACAACCACTGCCTTGCTAAAGAAGCTGAGGGAAAGGTGATGAACTGGCCAAGCATGTCTCCAGACCTAAACCCTATTGATCATCTGTGGGACATCCTCAAACAGAAGCTGGAGGAGTGCAAGGTCTCTAACATCCACCAACTCTGTGATGTCATCATGGAGGAGGGGAAGAGGACTCCAGTGGCAACCTGTGAAGCTCTGGTGACCTCCATGCCCAAGAGGGTTAAGGCAGTGCTGGAAAATAATGGCGGCCACACAAAATATTATCACTTTGGGCACAATTTGGACATTTTCACTTAGGGGTGTACTCACTTTTGTTGCCAGCGGTTTAGACATTAATGGCTGTGTGTTGTTATTTTGAGGGGACAGCAAATGTACACTGTTATACAAGCTGTACACTCAATACTTGACATAGTAGCAAAGTGTCACATGAAAAGATATACCCTGTTTCCCCGAAAATAAGACCTAGCGTGATTGTCGGTGATGGCTACAATATAAGCCCTACCCCCCAAATAAGCCCTAGTTCCTTGGTAGGCCTTATATTCGGGGAAACTGGGTAGGGCTTATTTGGGGGGGTAGGGCTTATATTGTAGCCATCACCGACAATCACGCTAGGTCTTATTTTCGGGGAAACGGGGTAATAAAATATTTACAAAAATGTGAGGGGTGTACTCACTTTTGTGAGATACTGTTTATGTATACCTATACATTGTTTCTTTTTTAATATAAGCATAATTAAATGTCCGTGCATAATGATGCTCTGAACATTTATTGGCGTGTTTTTTCTTTTTTTCTTTCAGAGAAATATAAACAGCTCACAGACCACATTGAGCAAATGGCGGTGGAGTAGCGCAAGGGGAGGAGCCAGTACCCCGAACACACCTCTCAGTATTGAAAAGAGGGAATTGCAAGAACGCTGACGATCTGCATGCTGTCCTTTCGCCGCCCTTCTCTAGAGACTGTGATATTTGTCTACGAGGACGAGCGTGGGTAGGGGAGGGCAAAATACAGGTGGGGAGGGGGGAGCTGTAAAATTTGCTGTTCTACAGCCCCCCCTAGTGGTGGAGAGAATACAGGTCTCGGCATCCCCTGCCAGCCTGGGACTTGTAATTCCCCCACCACAGGGCAGCTTCTGGTCGCTTACGCATGCTGTAGAGTCTATATTTTCCGGGAATAGTCTTTTGTCTACTACAGAGATCAGAGTATTTATTAGAAGTGTTGTCTGTATATTTTGGATCAGCAGTGTTCTAGGGAGAGAGAAATACATTCTTTATTTTTTTATGAGCAAGGACGGAGTGGGAGTTGAACCCGGTTCCGCTCGGAGTGTGCCGCACACACCGCGGCTGGGACACGGGCGTGATTTTAATACGTCTTGTCGATCTGGGAAAGTCTCCTGGATTGCTTTCTTGTGACTGTTGGTGTTTTTAGGTACAGTGAATAGAATCGTAGTTACAATGTATGGATGTTTTGAGTTGTTTTACTCATTTAATGACCAGTAATTTTTCTTCAAGGAATTTGACTACTGCAGAAAAAAATGTCTTTGTCTTGTTTTTGTTAAAGGTGATGTGAGAGCGGGAACTCGGCAAGCAGGCAAAGGATTTCAAAGGCCGAGTTTTAAAAATGTTAAAAGTTAAATTGCGGCCATAAAATGTTAAAATGAGCTAAATACATTCCCAAAGGCCTCAAGCTGTGCAAAATCTTAAATAGTCTCAAAATGAAGTAGGGAAAAAAAACATTCCTTTGCCAGCATTCTGCGGAGGAAGACCCTTGATCTCTGTGTGGAAGCAGTGGTCTCTCTACTGAGGTCCTTCATTTCCCCCCTGTCGGAGCTAGAGCTCTCCAATCGGGAAACTGTTTGCTGGAAGGATAGCAGGGGAGTATGTTAGACCTGTGCAGAGAGACCGCTGCTTCCACACAGAGCTCAAGGATTCTTTCCCTGCAGCTAGTAGCAGGGGGCATCCTTTTCTACTTAGGCTGTGGCTGCTTTAAAGAGCAGCTCCAATGTGAAAGAAAACTGTAATAATAAAAATTGTCAATTAAAAAAATAAGAGCAGCTCCAGGTTCCTTCAGAAAATATTTAAAGTAGCCTACAAATACTGTAGATTCTGACTTTTAATATAGGGGCATTTACCTGTCCATGGATCCAGCGATGTTGATTTTTTTTTTAAATCGGCTATTGGGTGCTGCTGCCGCCATCTCCACAATGGATTCCCTACTGCGCATGCGTGAAGCACGCTGTGAATGGGCTGGGTGCGGGGAAGGAGGGGTGCCCTGCGGCAAACTGAGCCGGAAGTGGGAGCGGGTACCTGTCAAAATCAGGTACCCGCTCCACCTCAAAAGGTGCCAAACGTGGCGGGGGGGGGAGAGGAAGCAGACAAGCAGAGCTTCCCCTTCTGGGTGGAGCTCCGTTTTAGGCCCCTTTCACACTTGTGCGACTTATCCTGGCGACTTGGGACTGCAAAGTCGCATGACAAGTAATACCCCATGATTTCCAATGAGTACCATTCATATCTGTGTGACTTCAAAGTGGTCCCTGTACTACTGTGATCCGACTTTGATGCAAGTTACACAGGCTTTCCCTGAAATCACATCAAAATCGCGCGACTTTGAAGTCGCTGTAGTATGAAAGGGGCCTTAAGAAGCAAACCAACTGTAAGGCATTTAATAGATTTTGATTTGACGCAGCTCGAATGTATGTAGCTGGTTTAAATTGAGGATTCAACTGGGATTTAATTTAGCTGTTACTTTGTTGCACAGTGATTAGAGATTGGCGACATTCCTCATCCAATTGGTGCTTCCTTGGTAGTTGGCCAGATTAAAGTGAACCAACCTCATTAATTAGGTAAGGTTCCCTTTAACTCTTACTGTAAAGAATCTCTACCGCAAAGGGAAATCTGTGTGTAATTAGTATAAGTGATATTGTTATGGGGGGGAGATGATATGGGCTCTTCTCCAGACTGGAGCTGTCAGCGCGGCGCGGGTTAAGCTCCTTCTCAATCCATTGCTGTGTGTGCGGTTTGGAGGGAGATTATCGCTTGTTCAGGAGATCAGCCGCTTACAGATAATGGGAAGAGATCTCTGTCATACCGCCGCGTCATTCATACAGACGCTGACACTGAAAATAGAAGGCTATCCCGCTGAGACAATGCGGACGCACTCGGCGCCTCTGGAAGAACCTTTCTGGGTGTGTGTTTGTTTTGTTTTTTTTAATGCAGTATTATCGTATTCATAATGATGGCAGCACTGGGCGGCCACAATATCTTCCAGGCCAGAAGCAATGTGAAAAGCCTGCTGAGCCTGGCTGGGGTGCATAGATGAAATTAACAAATTTATTAAAGACTGTGATCGATTTTCTTGCTGCTTGAAGTTTATTTTGTTAAATACATTGTTAGCTTAAGGGGCAGAAAAACAAGCTGCCAATTTGCGTTTTTACTGCCCCCCCACCCCCGACAGCTTAGCTACAAATTGACATGATGGCCGTCCCAGGTCCGTTCACACTGCCATGGCAGCGATGGTTTGTGGTGCAGCAAATTTAAAGAGTTAGTTCACCCTTTGCCTCGGTTTATACTACAAACCGCATACGAGTCACACAGGAACCGCACTGCATCGCTTTTCAGTTTAATGCGATTCATTGCGGTGTGATTTGAACCCATTTATTTTGAAAAGTTTCAAATCGCTCCAAGGAGGCGCAGGGAGCAATTTTGGAACAGCACTGCAACCATATTGCATGGTCGTTTTGTACCATGTGAACCCGGGGCTGGCAAACGCACTGCGTTTGGGGTGTCATTAAGATTGCACTGACACCTGCTGCGGATCCTAAAGGTAGTGTGATAATGCAGTGCAGGAAACACGCATGAATCGCAGAGTTTTCCGCACCATATTAATGTGGACCTAGGCTTACAGAGAAAATGAGGTTGAACTAATGCCTCAGTGCCCACGCAGCCCATGTAGCAGTCCAGGGATTTTAAATCCTCGCTCTTCCTCTCCTTTTCTGTGCAGAGCTTCCAGGATGGACCAGAGAGATTCTGATTAGTACTGTCACAGTGATTCGCAGAGAAGAGGGAGAAGTGCGGGATTTACAAATCCCCGGACCACCGAACCGGCTCCATGGACACTGACAGCTCATCGCCCAGGGAGGGATGCCTAATGTAAACACTGAAGTCACTGGGACCACGTCACAACAAAACACTCGGCACATGATTGCGACATTTCATTTCAACATATAAAAAAAAAAAGGCAGTATGCCTCCTAAACGCCTGCAAACATCCACTCAACTGCCCCTGAAGAGCAATTCACTGTGGAATGCTTTTCAGAGGGGAGATAGTCTGCTGCCAGTATGAAAGTGGCTTAATGGGCAGTTTTTGCAGACTGAAATGACTTGACCGTGCAGCAACAAGAAGGTCTATGGAAGTTCTGAACTGAAATGGCACCATCCCATAATATTAAGAGATTATCGGTGTTGCATGGCTGTAGCTTGTTTGAAAAAAAAAAAAAAGATATGTCTATTTTCTAAATCTATAGATATGTACAAGATTTTATATATATATATATATATATATATATATATATATATATATATATATATATATATATATATATATATATATATATCGTACATATCTATAGATTTATAAAATAGATATATATTTTATTTATATATAAATAAAATGTATATAATTTTTTTTATATATAAATATATATATATATATTATAAAAATGTTTAATAATTATATATATATATTTTAGGTACACGGACATTTAATAATATAATATATACTGTGTGCACCAAGCATATATATTATAATAGATACGATAGACCCGTATGCTTGGTACACACAGTATATATTAATGTCCTTGTACCTAAATAATATAATTTCTAAATATATACATACACACACACACACACACGCCCAATGGTGAGAATAAGTGCAAAGCAATCAGGCTCTCCCACAGGCCATTATGTCGAAGGAGGAGATGGGATTGCTGAACAAAAATTATTTTAATGGAAAAAATTCAAAACACAATTACACAACCTAAGAATACACTATGTTGTGTTTTTTTAAAAAAAATTTTTTCCATTAAAAGATTTTTTTTTCTCTTCTATCTATATGTAATATACCCCCTGTGCACCAAGCAACAGGATGCTATCTTGCTGCTCTTAAAGCGGGAGTCCGCCGGGACTCCGTGTTTTTTTTTGTTTTTTTTTAAAGCCAGCAGCTACAAATACTGCAGCTGCTGACTTTTAAAATAGTGACACTTACCTGTCCAGCGCGCCCGCGATGTCGGCACCCGAAGCCCATCTCTCGATCGTCTCTCGGGTGCTGCCGCAGCCATCTTGGGTATGGGAATCAGGAAGTGGAGCCTTTCGGCTTCATTTCCCGGTTCCCTACTGCGCATGCGCGAGTTGCGCTGCGCAATAAGGACGGTCCCCGCTGCCTCTGGGATCTGTGTGTTTCCCAGCAGGCAGCGGGGCACTTGCGGAAAGGGGCAGGCACTTGCGGAAAGGGGTGTAATCTACGCCCCTTTCCGCAGAGAGCTATCCCGGAAATGGGTGCAGATACCTGTACTGTACAGGTATCTGCACCCCCCCTCCCCCCTGAAAGGTGCCAATTGTGGCGCCGGAGGGGGGGAAGGTTCCGATGAGCGGAAGGTCCACTTTAGGGTGGACCTCCGCTTTAACCTTCAAATATTGAGTTCAGTGAAAGGTTGCAGCACTTTCCAAAAACCAGCGTGCAACGTAACAACTTTGATAAGAAGTATGGAAACTGTCACATTGATACATTGCATGCGGAATCCTATTGAATAATACTTCTGAAATGTGCTGCAGCCTTTTTAATTTGTGTGTGTATGTGTGTATATATAATACTGCAGTTCCCATTTAAAGCCTTCTGACTCAACAGTGTCACCATTTTCCTGTAAAAATTTTCGCTGCTCTTTTGTGTTTTTTTTTTTGTCTCTTGGAATTGCCGCTTTCCCGCTCTGGGTGTGTCTTCATCTCTCTGTAATGACTTTGATATCGATATTCTAATGCCTGGGGCCAACTGGACTCTATGTGGACTGTGACGTTTTTATAAGTATTATGGGGGTCAGTCGCTTTGTGCATTATTTTGTATCCATTTGCTCCGTGTTGTTTGTACCTTTTAGCAGTGACGGGTCCATAGAGGGCGTTTGAATTTTTTGTGTTGTATGAACAAGTTGTGCTTTGTAAGTGGCGAGTGTGTGCGTGCGCACCTTTATACGCGGTCATATTAACGGATACCTGAGCTTTTGATGCAGAGGGCACTTACCACTCGCGTAATGAAAATTGTCACAAAGGTCAATTTCGCTCCTTTTTTTTTTTGGCTGTTTTAATATCATCAGTCTGTGAAGGTTGCAATTGCATATCTTCATGCCTGCGTATGCCTGTGCCAAATGTTCTTAGAGACCATCTATAGGCAGGGGTGGTCCTCCATCTTGTATCTTTTGGCACATTTAATTTAGTTCATCACTTTTATTCACTTGGAACACAATCTCACTTCAAGGCTACTCTGATTTTTATTTTTTTTCTCTTTTAAGTGCTGAAACCTAAATCAGTAATGCTTGAGGTGGTTTCAATTTAGAGTGTTTGGGCAGAGGAAAAAAAAAAAAATATATATATATATATATATATATATATATTATTATACTTTTTTTTTTTTCTTTTGTATTTTTTTTCTTTTCTGCAATGCATGCCTATTCCCCCATGTTTTGCCTGTTTAAAAAAAAAAAACACAGTCTGAAATCCAGTGAGCTCCCAACATTCTATAATGGCATGACAACGCTGCCTCTGCTGCTCTGAAATTCTAAGCACTGTTGTCAGCCCTGCCCAGTTCCCCAAATTCCCCTCCATCTCCATGTTTGGGATTTCAGCGCAGCAGAGGCAGTCTTGTCAGCTCACTACAGGAAGTCATGTGTATTTTTCTATACATTAAAAAGATAAAATATGGGGACATGTTTTGCAGAGATATGCAGACTATTTTTCTTTTAAAAAGAAAAGACCAGACATACGTTTTGGGTTGTATTTATAAAAAAATAAATAAATAAAAAAAATAGCTATTCGTCTAACTTTGCATGCAAATTCTTTCTTTTCTGGGGCAAAATCAAATGTTGCCAAGGCATGTTCTCTGCAATTCAAATGGGGACGATACTGCAATATGGCCACCAGATGGAGCCAGAGGAGGGTATTTATGATAATCTGCACCATCTAGTGGCCATATGAGGTATTTTCCTAATTCACAAATTCAGTCTTTAGAGAATAAAGCCTGGGAACGTTCGACTTGCCCTATTTAGACAGCATATACAAATTTAAGTTTCAATGGACGTACAGCTATGCAATTTTTTGATTCCGTAGCACTTTGGTCAGGCACAGCGTGACATCCATTCGGTAAAGTGACAGTTGATACTTCAAGAACCTGTATTGGTGCTGCAGAACATGAAAATGAATACTTGCTATTTTAGTAAGCAGGTGCCCAATGTACATTCATTTGTCTCCCGTATCCGTTAATGTGACCGTCGTGTGGAACTCAGAAGGGAGCGCTGAGCAGAGCGCCGTGCTGTGATTGGTGTAATGAGTGTTCAGTTTTGTATAGAATAGGAATGAGAGTCAAATATCACTGTATTAGCTGTATCTGAATTATAAACCGATATTGTATAATAAATTATTGTCCAGACTTTCTGACTCCTATTGTAATTATTAATGAAGGGGCTTTCAGTTTAATCTGTGTGAGAGTCACTCAGATGGGGGGATTCCACCATTTAGCATCCTGAAAAAGCCCAGCAGCTTGGCATTTTCTGCCCAGTTTCTGCTCCATTCAGCGGGGGTCATTCTCTAAAATGTCTGCCTCGGTTCTTGGAGTGGCTTTAAACCTGAAGAGGTGAAATTGCAGCTACTTTGTTCCCTGGTTCCAGATCCACCCCCTCCGCCTCTACTACACCCATGAGAAGTTATACACCACAGCAGGGCCAGGACAAGGGGTGGGCAGGAGGGGCAGCTGCCCTGGGCACTGTGGTTTTATGTGAGGTGGGGGGGGCACCACAAGGAAATTGGGGGGAGGGGATTTGTGTTGGAAAGGGGGATTTGAGGGGCAGCAGGGAGAAAGTATTCTAGGTGGGGAAATTTGGGGGGTATGCTCAAATTTAAGGGGAGAAGGAATGGGGGGGGGAGATTTGTGCTAGGAGGGATGATTGGGGCGCTTTGTGCTGGAAGGAGGGATTTGTAGTGGGGTTATTGGGAGGGGCAATTTTAGTGGTAGATAATATGTGCTAGGAGGAGTGATTTTTTTTTTTGGGGGGGGCACTTGAATTGGGGGGTGGAGGGGGGTAAGATCGGTGCTGGGAGGGGGGATTTCAGCAGGGGAACAGATTTGCACTGGGAGGAGGGGGAATTTATGCTTAGGGGGGTGAAAAAAAAATTAGTGCTCAGGGGGGGGGGGGGGGGTGTGCAGTTTGGCGTGTTTTCCCTGGGCTCTGGGTGACCTTGTCCTGGCACTGGCACCACAGAATCATATGATGAGAGACTGCAGTCCTGCAGACAAATGTAGAGCTAAAAACACTCTGCATCTTGTTTGTCTCAATTACAGCAAACCTTTATTGCTTGTTCGGATGAGATTCAGGCCTTGTTTACACAGGACGTTCCATACCCCATGCAGGGCTGTTTTACTAGTACACGGATACACAGGGGTTGCATTGCATCTCACGGCCGGCAGTCCCATTGATGTCAATTGGGACACAGCGGCTGAACACACCCAGCTCCATCTGTGTAGGTGCATGGCCCCAAACTCGCCCAGGGGACTTACTAGGAAGCGCTCTCTGGAGAAAAATGAGATGCTTGGGAGCGATACAGTGAGTGATGACATGAAATCTCAAATTCAGTATCTTTATACTATGATCTGGAGAGTTTTTATGATCCCACGTTGAAAATTCAGCTTTTCAGGGGCATTTGAGGATAGAATGATGTGAGCAGCCATTGCGGACTTGGAGGTCCAGGCTGTTGTTCCTCTCTTGGCTTTACTACTTACTGCATCACAGGGCTCTAGACAAGCATGCAGCCAGTGAAATATGCAGTCTAAACCCTTGCATGCGTTTTTCCAGACCTGTGACTCACTAGGTAGTGAAGTGTGAGGACCAGGATGACTGCCCTGGGATTTGGCACCTCTAAGACAGTGTTGGCTTCCTCTCTAAATTTTATTTTCTTCTCTGTAACAGGCTAATCTATCCAAATCTGCCAAACCCGGTTCCTCCCACCCCCCTCAACATGCTAATGAAATGTTTAAATAAAAACCATTGCATATCTTATTTTATGCCCAGTGATGGTCTCACTGGGTCTCTGCTGCTCTATGCAAGGCAGGCAGATAATGGCTGGTGGGTTGGGCCAGCGGGGTGCTGTGGGCTGGCTCTTGGGAGGCGTTATTAAAATATGCAAATATTAAAATGCCTTGATGGGTGGGTGTCAGTCTGGAGAAGTGGGCATTCCTAGGCAGGGCATATTTGCATGCAGACCGTCCACATGTGATGCTAAGCCTTTGAAAGACTGAAATCCGATGAATGAAATGGGAGGGGCCAGGAAATGAGGCGGGGCTCTATATGACTTTCTGCAGCTTCTAATGCACGTTGTGAGAAGCTCACAGTGTGCAGTGAAATCAGAGTAAGGGAAAGAAACCCCTATCGGGGGATATATGGGACTTTCTGGGTGCTGTTCATATACTCATCAAGAACAATTATGGTAAAAAAATATATATTTTATTTTTACACATTCACATAGAAGAAAACAAGATGTATAGAGTAGTACGTTTCTTCCATGCAAAAATAACACACTTTTGTTCTACATGTTTCACCTTACGGCTTCCTCAGGAACATGCGTGGATCTTCTTATCTAATGAGTAAATATACAGATTATAAATGCAGGTCTTGATACTCATAGAACACAAACACTGTGTTGTATGAGTATCAAGACATGCATTTATAATCTGTGTATATTTACTCATTAGATAAGAAGATCAACTCATGTTCCTGAGGAAGCCGTAAGGTGAAACACGCAGAACAAAGTGTGGTATTTTTGTATAGAAGAAATGTACTACTGTATACACTTTTTTTTTTTTTTTTTTTTCTATGTAAATGTGTAAAAATAAAATCATTTTTTTAACCATAAAGGTTGTTGAGTATATGAACATCACCCAGAAAGTCCCATATATCCCCCGATGGGGGTTTCTTTCTCTTCTCTGTTACCATGGGACTTTGGTGTTGACTAAGTAATTTTGGTAATTGATCACTTTAAACTCTATACTCTGAATTCAGTGTAAGCCATTTCATTCCAGGAGCGGAGCAGATACAACTGTGCAAGACTGAAGGGAAGGCCGGAGGTCAGATTTAAAGGAATTGTAAAAAAAACAAAAACCAATGGATTTACTGGGAGGATCGACAGGTAATAAAACAAAAAATGCTACGAACAGACGACGACATATCTTTCCTTTAAATCTCTCCATCATTGACTTTGCGTTCTCCTCTTACCGTCCCCGCTGGCGGCTGATTGTGAAGGGGGTTTTATGAACACCACGGCTGAACTTTGAGCTGGCATTAATAACGGCGAGAGCTGCGCCCCACCGTCAGTAAAGCGTTTCATCAGAAAACTTTAATTAGAAGGCGTTTTGTCAATTTGCGGGATTCTGCGATCCCCTTCTGCGTCCTGAAGTCCGCAGCGGAGCTGATCGCCTGAACAGCTGAATCAAGCTTTGCTTCAAGCTGCGGGAACTATATTACATTGTGATACGGAAGCTTTATATAGAACGTGGGATGAGCAATGACTTCACAACTCAATTGCTGAGTTTTGTCTTTAAAAGCACAGTGGCTCAGCGGTTAGCACTTCTGCCTTGGAGCATTGGGGTCAGCGGGTCAAATCCCAATCATGACACTATCTGCATGGAGTTTGCACATTCTTCCTCTGCTTGTATGGGTTTCCTCCCACACTCAAAAGACATGCTGTTAAGTTAATTGGATGTATGTGGGATAAGGATCTTTAGACCCGCCCCCACCCACTATGTTTCCCAGGCTCCCCTCCGCCACCTGCCAGTCCAGGAACCCCATGGCAGTTGTTGCCAGGTAGAGGGGAGGAAGACTAGTATTTGATGATACCCGCGCCTCTAATAGGAACCCGGAAGTGACATGTATTGCATAATCTCTCGCTCTCTCGCTCTCTCTCTCTGTCGCTCTCTCCCTCCCTCCCGTGACCAGTAAAGAAGATAATTGAGCACGCTCTGAGCTCCATTGGCATCAAGAGGGCAGGTGAGACATCAGGAGTCTCAATAAAGAGAATCTGTCACAACAAAATTCTGTCATATTTTTAAGTAAAAATAGAGTTTTTGTGAGAAAGTGTAAAAAAAAATAAAAAAAAAAGTGCACCCAAGCTCTTAAACTCCACACCAAAAAAAAGTGAGCCCGTCTCTGCCCCTACGTAAATGCACATACAAACAAAAAATTGTAGGGATTTATTTATATACTTTGTAAGATTGTTAGTTGTCTTTCAGATGATCTATAAAACATGGAAAGGGTCGGTGGCTTTCCCGAACGAGACACTCATGTGTGCCCAGGCACAACCATTGGTGGTGAGAGATGACGCTTGGACGCACCGCATCTCCAATCACGGTAAAGAACCTATGATGTAGGCCCTTTATCATGTGATCAGCTGTATCCAATCGCAGCTTATCAGTGTAACATGGAAGTGCCAGTTATCAGCATGCCTCTATTCTCACTGACTGCGCGCCAGTAGAGGAGAGACAATAAGCGGCTTTCCTGACATAGGGGGGAGTCTGCACCTAATAAGCAGTGCAGCCCCTTCTGTGATGCCCACCAGTGAAGCTAATCAGTGCCGCATTTGTGCTGTCTAAGTGCCCATCAATGATGCCTGTCAGTGCCGCCTCTGTGATGTATATAAGTGCCCATCAGTAATGCCTGTCAGTGCCACCTCTGTGCTGCCTATAAGTGCCCATCAGTGATGCCTGTCAGTGCCACCTCTGTGCTGTCTATAAGTGCCCATCAGTGATGCCTGTCAGTGCCACCTCTGTGCTGTCTATAAGTGCCCATCAGTGATGCCTGTCAGTGCCACCTCTGTGCTGTCTATAAGTGCCCATTAGTGATACCTGTCAGTGCTGTCTATCAGGGCCCATCATTGCCACCTATAAGTGCCCATAAAGGCTGCCCATCATTGTCCATCAGTACTGCATTCGTGCCTCCTCATCAATGGCAATCAGTGCCGCCTAATCAGTGCACATCTGTGAAGGAGAAAACCCATTTACAAAATTTTATAACAGACATTTTTTTTTTCCAAATTTTCAGTTATTTTTCATTTGTTTAGCCAAAAAAAAAACAGTGATGATTAAATACCACAAAAAAAAGCTGTATTTGTCTCAAAAAAATGATAAAAATGTTGTTTGAATGACAATTACGGCACTGTATCCAAAGTGTGACAGCTCTGAAAGCTGAAAATTGGCCTGGGCAGTAAGGGGGTGAATGTGCCCGGTATTGAAGGGGTTAATCATATTTGTGTCATTGAATTTTATAAAGTAAACAAAAAAGCAGTCGTGGCTCTGTGTCTCTTCTGCCAACCACTGCATCCAAAACCAACCGGCAGACTGATAAGTAGCTGTTCTTATAATTTATTAATTACTGAAATTATTGCAGTTATGCCAAATTCACATATTGTTATATACTGCCACCTGGTGCTCACTTAGCTAATGACACCCCATTGATGTATTGGTTAATGAGTCTTATTTATAAGTCCTTTAGCTAAAGGCTGGAAATATATTACAGATATTTATGTAGTGTAGATAAATACTGTACATTTATATCAGTTCCTGTCCTCAAGGAACTTACAATCGGTCCCTATCTCACATACTAGTGCCAATTTAGACCAGAGCCAATTAACCTACCAGCATGTCTATGGCTTGTGGGAGGAAACCCATGCAAATAGTGTCATGGAGGTCATTTGTACAGAGGACCCCCTAAGTCACTGTGCTGTGCCACCCCCTACAATAGCTGCATTTCATTTTGCTACCTGTTGACTTTTTGTTTAGTGATTGTCATTGCTCTGGCCTCCAGAATACAGACAGCTGACATAGGAGGTGGCGGAGTTAAAGTGCAATAATTATTGTACAGATAGGACAAAATGATATAAAATCAATGGAAGACAGTCTATGGAGGTGTAAACCTTGTTTAGGGTTTGGGATGAAATATCTATATAAATTGATAGGATCAACAGGAAGGATTACTGGATTGTTTATATCTCATAGTATCCCAACACAGAAATTGCTCAGAGTGGCCTCATCAGTAGGCAAAACAGTCAGAACTGAGATTTCATGCGAAAACAATAGAAAATATTGCAATTTTCTCTTTTTATAAATCTCCTATGTGTTATGCAGTACCGATTATGTATTTGCAGGGGGCGCAGTTGCTCCACACACAGCACTGTCAATATACTCTATAGCTGATCACTGGCAGTAGCGTTTGTAATGATCCTGGTGTTTGTCTTATGCCCCGCCCTGTTTACAGAATTCCTATTGTTGCTGGTATAGTAATTTATGAAATGAGAGTGAAGCTAAGTCTATGGAAAGTTATTTTCAGAAGGATGCTTGACCCTACATTCATACCTATACCCTTTTTTGTGCGTATTCCATTTTTCAGAAAATCACCACAGGGCTTACTATGGTTGCGCGTTCACATCCCTGCGTTTTTTTCGGAAAGGGTCAGGGACTTTTTTTTTTACCTTGGCAGATTGCATTTTAATAGACTTCAAGAGAGTCAAACCAGAAATGCAAGTGTTGCGTTTTGCATCCCCCCCCCATTTAAAAACACTGTATATATCTGGTTGCTAAGGAGCGGGGCCGAGAAGTCGACCGCCACATCCTAAACACCCGATTCATGGGTCTGGTATGGATTTGGAGGGAAACGCTTAAATGACTCCTCCGGCCCCCTCTGACCTCCGGACGGATGCCGCACATCAGCCCCCGCTCCCCCCGGAGCCCGCGGGGGAGCGAGAAGCCTTCTATCACCCCTCGGACCCTGCTCTGGACTGCCAGGAGGCCCCGGATGGGCCGGCCAGGGATCCTCTCCTCGCGCTAGGCCGCAAAGACAAGATGGCGCGGATCGGGCGCCCGGCGTCCTCCCAGGTATGCCAGCCCTCTCCCTGCCTGCAACCGCACAGCCCCTGTCCCAGCCTGCCTTTTCCCAGGACGTTTTGCAGGGCAGGCAATGTTCAGGAGAGGCCACCCAGGGTTCCCCATCTCCCACTCCCCCCTCTGTGCCCTGGGGGGAGCGGGCCACGGATCCACCACCCTCCCTGCTGTATACCCAGTGCTCAGAGGCCTTCCCCCGCCTTCTCCGCTCAGCTCCTCTCCTGAGCACCGCCCTCAGCTCATCCCTGTCCCCCACATCCCTGGGCATTTTGGAGGACTCTCGGGAGTGCTCGGACTGTCTCCCTAGTGGGGATGCTGGAACGCCCCTGGCGGCTGTGGGGGGAGCCCCGGTGACATGGCCGCGGCCTGCCTCTCCTAAGGCGCAGAGGCCCCCCCGTTCTCGGGACTCTAGCGAAGTCAGGGTCCGCTCAGATGTCACCCCCTCCTATGCCCAGGTGGCCCGGGCCCCTGGCCGCCTCCGAGGAACTGCCCAACTGGACCCCTCACCCTGCCCTCCCCATGCTACCTCCTGGGCTGACCCCAGGGGACCTCTGCCATCGTGGCCCCCCTCTCCCACCCGGGAACTGCAGCGGGGTGAGCCGCCTCTCCACTCTCCACCCTCCTTGCCTTCATCCCAATGCCATGAGGCCGTCCGCCCTGACTGGCAGATATACCTGCAATCTATGCCGACGAAAGAGGACTTTAAACAGCTTATTACAGAGGTACAGGCCACTTGCCGCGCTGAGATCCAGTCCCTGCACACTGGCCTCAAACATCTATCTGACCGTGTGGAGATGGTGGAAGAGGAGGTCCAGGAGACCAAGCTGGCGGTCCATCGTGCTCAGGTGGAGACCTCGGACCACCGCCTCCTGCTTCGGGATATGCAACGCCACGTGGAAGACCTCGACAATAGAGGCCGCGGAAACAACATCCGTATTCGCGGCCTGCCTGAGTCGGAGGGCGCCGAGGACCTTCAGTCTTCACTGCAAACGCTATTCAACGAGATGTTGGGGGAAGACCCGGACAAGCACATTGAAATGGATAGAGCCCATCGGGCCCTGAGACCCAAAGGCCCGGCCTCCAAACCCAGGGACGTTATCTGCAGAATTCACTCCTTCCCGCTCAAGGAAGACATTATGCGCAAGTCCCGCACCATCCGAAATCTGGCCTTCGATAACTCACCGATTCAGCTTTACCCGGACCTCTCCTGGATCACGCTCCAAAAACGGAGGCTGTTGCAGCCTCTTCTCAGAGCCCTGCAAGATAAGCACGTTCTATACAGATGGGGCTTCCCCTTCAGCCTGACCGCGAGACACCAAGGAAAGTCGGCAACTCTCCACTATCCGGAAGATCTTGTCCCCTTTTGTGACACTCTTGACATCCCTGTCCCTCATCTGCCTGATTGGGATCTGGTCGCCTCTCCCCCTCCGATGCCGGTGATCTGGCAGAAAGTCCCTTCAGCCAAACGGCGCAAAAGCCCGGATCCCCACCGCGGGTCACCCAAACGTGACTGAAGTACTGGCCCTGTCCAACGGACGTCTCCCCTCTACGGTTTTTCCTTTTCCCCTATTTTTGGGGTTTTGCTACTTTTTTCCCCCCGATTGCCGGAGCTACATGTTTTCCCAGTTTTTTTTTCCTCGGGCTGGCCTAGGTTGAGTCTCGAACCGGATCGACTCCCGGGTTACTGCCCCCCCTGTGGTTTTCCACTTGTTGGTTCCTTTGGTGGAGTGGACTGTTGGTGCCTCCCTAACCCGACTTTTATTTTATTTTTGGGTTGGGGAGTCGATAAGGAACCGTGCGGATCCGGTGTCCCTATAGGACCTCCGGACCTGTTACTTGACAATGTTTTCTTTTATTTTGTACTGTGTTTCTGTCTCTTTTTTTTCCTCTCTCTCTAGGCTCCTTCCTCTTCTTGTTTCCTCAGAAGTGCCATGCCAGTGGTCCTCTCGGTCGCCGTCTCTCCTCCGGTGGTCGCCGCTCCTCCCGAGGCACCTGGGCCTCCAACGGACCGAGCTAAGTATGCCCTATGCTCTACCCCTACTTGACCATGGCTAGGATCCTGTCCCTTAACGTTCATGGCCTAAACTCCAACAAAAAGCGGCACCTGGCACTTAGGGAGTTCCGACAGGCGGGAGCGGATATAGTAATGGTCCAGGAGACGCATTTCAACCGGGGAGACTCCTTTGCGTTTGCCTCCAGGCATTTCCCTCAGGTTTATCAGGCCTTCAACCCGCGGAAGAGAGCAGGAGTAGCCATTCTTTTCCGGCAGGGAGTCCCCTTTACTTGTACCTCTGTGCACCTAGATCCACGGGGCCACTACATTATACTCCGTGGTCTGTGGCGCACGCAGGCACTGACCTTATGCGTCCTCTACGCCCCCAATGTCCATCAACATAAATTCTTATCTAAGGTGTTTTCCCGTTTGTTTAAGACGCCCCCCGGGCTCCTGGTGATAGGGGGGGATTTTAACCTTACTCAGTCCGCACTCCGTGATCGCCTGGTGGTGGGCCTCCGGACGCCTCAGGCTAGGACCTTGAGAGACTCCAGGCTCTTCCGCCAAATTACCAGACGGCGGGGTCTTTTTGACGCCTGGCGAGCTTTGCACCCGCAAGACCGCCAGTACACCTTCTTCTCCGCTCCCCACGGCATGCACTCGCGCATTGATCACTTTTTTGTTAATAACGCGACACTGCGGTCGGTCCAATCTGCAAATATACTCCCCATCTCCTGGTCAGATCACGCCCCCATAACTCTGACTCTAGCGCTGGACTCCCCCCTTTATAAGCCCTGCACCTGGAGGCTGAATAACTATCTCCTACAGCATGCTCCGGCAAAGGCAGAGCTGGAGTCTTCGCTCCGGCACTACTTTGTTGAGAACGACACCCCAGACGTTTCCCTTACTACCCTTTGGGCCGCCCATAAGGCTGTCATCCGGGGGCGCTGTATAGCTCTGTCTTCGGCCTTGAAGCGGGACGCACGGGCCGCCAGGTTGCTGGCGGAAAAGCGACTTAAGACCCTTGAGGCCCGTCTCTTGGTCTCCCCCTCCGTCCCCACCCTTAAGCGAATCGTCCAGACTAGGCAGACACTTCGGGACCTGGCGTTGGGATCGGTTGAGAAAGCTCTAGTCCGCTTACGACAACTGTACTATGACAAGGGGAACAAGGCACAGTCGCTACTGGCCCGGAAACTGGCGGACCGTACGGCGGCCTCTTCCCCGGCCCAAATTAAAAATAAGGGGGGGGACCTTTTGTCCCACCCCCGGGCGATAGTGGACGCGTTCGCGGACTATTATACTGACTTATACAACAGACCGGACATCCCCCACAATCCCCCGACCTCGGACCAGTCCGCCCGCATTACCCAGTACTTGGACAATATAGTCCTACCCCGACTGCAAGCCGCGGACCTCCGAGAACTGAATGCCTCTGTTACTGAAGAGGAGCTCTTGGAGACTGTGAAGACCCTCCCTGCCCACAAGTCCTCGGGACCGGACGGGCTCCCCTATGAATACTACAAGGTGTTTATACCCCTCTTAAGCCCGTACATGACCAAGCTTTTTAACTCCTTTCTCCAGCAGACCCCGGTCCCGACCGACATGTTAGGCTCGTTTATCTCCCTTATTCCCAAGCCAGACAAAGACCCGACTGTTTGCGCTAGTTACCGACCTATAGCCCTGCTGAACGCTGATTTGAAAATTTTTACGAAGCTCCTAGCGAATCGCCTTAACACAATCCTCCCTTCCCTAATACACAAGGACCAAGTGGGATTTGTCCCCTTGAGACAGGCAGGGGATAACACTAGAAAGATCATTGATCTTATTGACGTGGCGAATAGGGATAACCTAGGATCTTTGGTTCTCAGTTTGGACGCCGAGAAGGCGTTTGACCGCCTTAGCTGGCCTTTTATGGAGGCCACGCTACACCGCATGGGCTTCCGGGGCCCGTATCTGCGAGCGGTGCGGCACCTCTACACCACCCCCTCCTCGCAGGTTAAAACCCCCTTCGCCACGTCCTCTACTTTTACTATCACTAATGGCACCCGCCAGGGCTGTCCGCTCTCTCCTCTCCTTTTTGCTCTATGTGTGGAGCCTCTGGCGGCTGCCGTTAGAAGCAACCCCGATATTTGGGGGATCCCGGGCAGGGGCAAGGAATTCAAGATTTCGCTCTTTGCAGATGACGTTATCCTTACCTTGGCTCAGCCCGGGATCTCACTCCCCAACCTCCACTCCGAACTGGATCGCTATGGGGAACTCTCCGGCTACAAAATTAACCCATCCAAATCGGTGGCCCTCCCCCTAAACATGGGGGCGTCTGAGACGACCCGCCTACGCTCCGCTTTCCCGTACAAATGGGAAAGCTCTTCCCTTAAATATTTGGGGGTCCTCCTTACACCATCATTCCACTCCCTGTATCAGGCTAATTTCCCCCCCCTCTTTCGGGCGATTAGGGAACTACTACGCAAATGGAAGGCCCACCACATATCGCTCATAGGATGGATCACGTCTATTAAAATGGTGATCCTCCCCAAGCTCCTGTATCTGTTCCAGACATTGCCGATCCCAGTCCCGTATGCACAGTTACGCGCGCTCCAGAAGGATCTGTTGAAATTCGTATGGAACTACAGAAAACACCGGGTCCCGAGCTCTGTCCTGACGGCCTCGCGCTCTGACGGCGGTTTGGCGTTCCCCGACCTAGTCCGCTACTACCAGGCCACTCAGCTGCGGGCCATAGCCTCCTGGTTTCCGCAGAAGTCTTATAATAGGTGGTCGGAGATTGAAAAGATCTGGCTGGCTCCTGTACACCCGAACAGTTTCTTATGGGGAGCGAGGATTGATATAGATTCGGGTCGACTACTGGGGCCGATGGCCCAGCTTCGTCTCCTCTGGCGGAAGCTCTCCCGCGACCACAGCCTCCACTCGGAGTTCTCCCTACTGACCTCCTTCCTCTATAACCCGACTCTACCGACCAGCTTGACCCACCAGATGTCCTGGCCTTGGGCCTCGCGTGACCTGTTCCACTTGGGGCACCTAGTGGACCCCAGAACGCGACGGCTGTTGTCCTTCTCGGAGCTTCAGGCTAAGCATGACCTCCCCCATCAGACGTTCTACAGCTACCTACAAATTAGGCACTTTGCACAATCTAGGGCCCCTCACCTACGGTTCTCCCCGCCATCTCCCTTTGAACAGATAATCCTGGCAGGATGGGATCGCAGAGGGTTGATCTCAGACATATACCGCGTCCTCAACGCATACCACTGTCAAACGAAGGGGAAGCACTCCTACATGAAACGCTGGGAGGGGGAATTGGGTGAGGAGCTCCCCCTTGAGACCTGGCAGGGGGTGTGGCGCCAGGCAGCCAAATCCTCTCTGTGTACATTGTACAAAGAGAATTTCTACAAAATTCTTTTCTTCTGGTACCGGACCCCGGATGTTCTCCACAGGATATACCCCTCTACCTCGGATCGCTGCTGGCGATGTCTGAGGGAGCGGGGCTCCCTGTTCCATATCTACTGGGCCTGTCCCCTGATTGCCCCATACTGGCTTACGACTCGTGAGCTGCTCCAGCGTCTATTCGACGTTCCTGTACCCCACTCCCCCAAATTTTTCTTGATGGGCCTGTCCCAACCCGCTCTGACTAGGCCGGGCCGGAAGCTCCTTAGGCACATCCTGACAGCGGCCCGCTGCCTGATAGCCCTTAACTGGAAGAATCCATTGCCCCCGTCTAGGGAGGCCCTTTACTCCAGGATCAAGGACGTTGAGCTCATGGAGAAGATGACTGCCAGGGTGAGGGACAGGCTTGAGGAGCATGACCTGGTCTGGGGGAGATGGCGGCTGCTGGAGGATTGATGGTGAACCGGTGTGGACATGGTGAAGTGGACCGTTGGCACTCTATTTCCTTTTCTCTGTCTTTCCCTCTTTCTTCCCTTCTCTCTCCTCTTCTCTCCTCCACTCTTCTCGTTCATACTACTGATGGTCCTTGTTTTGTTTTAAGTTTGGCATGTAAGCTACGCAGCAGACCCCGGGTGGCCTTTCGGTTTCCAGCACGGATAACTGACTTTTGGTGTCTTCCGTCCTGCTGTGCACCCTGGGTCGGTTGGTCTGATCCCGCTGTATTTCCCGGTACTGTATTTTTCTGCACTGCCCACTTACAATGGGCCTCCTGTGTTTTGGAAGCCATGTTACTATTGCTGTATGCCTGCACTACTACTTTTGTTATGCGACCACGAAAACTTAATAAATTGTTATTTGGAAAAAATAAATGTCCCCCTGATGCAGAGCTATCGTCAATCACGCTGCCGCCAGACCTGAAGAAAAAAAGAAAAAGCTTTATTTAAAAAAAAAAAAAAGGGGGGAATTGTAAAAAAATAAAATAAAAAAACAAAAAAACTCTTGTACTGTCTTTTATTCACTTTTACATTCTTTTGGGTGAAAAGGTAGTATCTGTGTACCCCATACTCATTCACATGGGGGGGGGGGGGAAATCTGGGGGCTTCCAGATTCCAATAAACCCGCCCACAGACCCCCACAACCCAAAGCATCAACCCATGTTGAGGGCACAAGGACTGGTATGGTTTGGGAAGTGGAGGGGGGCTTGCTTGTTCCCTCCCTTATTTGACCTGCATGCACGAATAAGGGTCTGGTATGGATTTTGGGGAAGACCCTATGCCATTTTTTTTTTCTTGGCATGGGGGTTCCCCTCCAACTCCACACCAGAACCGAAGCCTTGTACAGTGTCATTTGCAGCCTTGAAGTTTAAAAATGGTGCCGCCGAGATACAGAGTCCTGTGTATCTTGCCGGGGTAATGACACATTTGGCGACCCATCACAGTTTGCCACGCAAGTGACGTTCCATCACCGCCATCTTGGTAAACCCCACACTCATCCACTGTGAGGATACGCTAAGAAAGGGGTAAAGCGGACATGTTGTTATACCCACCGGAGTCTTGCCGTTTACACGTATTTATAACAGTAAGGTCAGTTTATATAGCCAAATACAGGACTTGGAACTCTGTCTGACTACTTAGATCTTGAATTTTAAAAGCAGCGGCAACCCCGCTCATCTCACAGGTTTGCTAATCTGACAGAACTTCGCTGCTTTTAAAATTCAACATCTAAGTAGTCAGAGTTGTAAGTCCTGTATTTCACTATATACTAACTTTAATGTTATAAATTCGTCTAAATTGTCCGCTTTACCCCTTCTTAGTGTATCCTTACTGTGGACAAGTGTGGGGTGTAGCAAGATGGCGGCATCGGAACATCACTTCCGTAGCAAAGTGCGATGAGTCGCCGAATATGTCGTTACAGTGGCTCCCGGGTCCTCTCACAGTCCCGAGCGGAGCCGAGAGTAGCCGAGTGTACTCGGCTCAGCTCACAGTCACGCCCAGTCCCTGTGTTATGCCCATCATAGGGCGGGACTGGGGGTGACTGTGAGCGGAGCCGAGTCCACTCGGCTATGTATCGCGGCGGGGGCCATGAGCTTGAGCCTAGTCAAGCCCAATGGTACGTCCGGCCCTGGATGGGCAGTCCCTGCATATTTAGAGGTGGGGTCTTGGCAGGACCAACCTGTAAAGTGGGTGTGATTGATGGTCTTTTCATATTTAGCGGCGGATATCTTGGCAGGATTAACCTGTAATTTGGGCACAATGGGCGGTCCCTGCAGATTTAGGGAGCCATTAATTACCCATTAGCCATGAAGAGTGCTCCTTGCATATTTATTAGCAGGGTGTGGGCGGGACAACCTATAAAATAGGCATGATATAGGCACACCCACCTAGAAAGTGAGTGGATGAAATGCTGAACTTGGGCAGGGTTTACAGTGTCCCAGAATCTGGGACTATGATGTTGGTTGACTGATATAGACACAGCAATTTATGTGTCTGCAGTTCCACCACAGCAACAAATGTGGTGCAAAACTGATAAGAAATTGACAAAGATGCTCGGCGGTCTGCCCCGACCTCACAGCACTGTGTAGGATTGGATATATGGGATTATTAGATATTTTTTTATGGTTGGACTAGACGGACTTGTGTCTTTTTTTTCAACCTGTAACTATGCATTGGTACTTACTAGGAAGAATTGTACAGAAACAAGACCTTTATAACATTTGACCACAAAATACATATATACATTAAAAAAAACTATAACAATGAAGAGAACCTGCGTACCAATCAACTTCATTGTGACTAGCGGACACAGATCATAAGAAATCATAAAAATTACACTTTGTAGCAGTCGAACCGATCCCAATGGTCTGAATAAGAACAAGTTTCACTATTTGTTAAAATCTCTCTTTATTATTTATTTTTTTCCAAGAATTAAACCCATTGAGTGTAGTTTTTATCTTCCTGCACAACAACGTCTCACTATACACGCGCCACCACATCAGTGCGGATCCGAGGGGACTCAGATACAAGCGTGGTGTCGTTCCCCATGTTCTACTCTAATAAAGTAGCCCAGCAGTCCATCCATATTCTGCACTAACAACCTCACCTAAAACATCCCCAGTTATGCTAGATTGCAAGCTCCCATGACCACATCTGGATCCGGTGCCTTTGTTTCCATGTGTTTGATATGTTTTGACTGCATCATTTTTTAGAGGGGTATTTATAAAATACTGTTTAGTTGCAAATGGGCCAAAATCAAAGGTTCTCGTGTCCATTGTCCTTTATAGAGTGAATGAGGAAAATACTGCATTATCGCCATTAGATGGAGCGGACGATCATAGTCAATAAGTATTTCTTTTCTATCATCAGACTCCAGCTAGCGGCCATGATTGGTATTTTCCTGGTTAATTCTATTATGCTTGAATAAATAACATTCGACCTGGAGATATAATAGCCTAATAACATTCTATTTCAATTTTACCCTCATTCACACAGAACTAATGTTTCACAGGATGCAAAGCTCTATTTTTTATATATATATATATATATATATATATATATAATACCACCCGCAACTATTGTAAACCTGTTAGTAAATACCGTATTTATCGGGGTATAACACGCACCCCAAGTTTAGGAGGGCATTTTAAGGAAAAAAGTTTTAGGAGGGAAGTTTAAGGGAAAAAAAACTTACATTTAAATGCCAGTCAATGCAGCCTTATCAGTGTGCATCTGCAGCCTTGTCCATCATTGCAGAATGATCAGTGTCATTTGCAACTTGCCCCACGCTGTTTGCAGCCTTGCAGAGTGTCATTTCTAGCTCGCCCAGCGCCGTTTGCAGCCTTCCATGTTTAAATATTCCGCCGCCGAGACAGACCGAGCGAGCGCCGACGAAAAATACCGAGCCGTCTGCTCGGCTCCGCTCGTAGTCCCGCCTCCCTGCTGTTTCTGGAGTGAGCGCTGCCAAAAAAGACAGAGCCGACTCTACTGTGTATTCGGCTTGGCTCGGCTCGCAGTCCCGCCCAGTATGGGCGGGACTGCGAGCCGAGTACACAGTAGAGTCGGCTCGGTCTTTTTCGGCAGCGCTCGCAGAAACAGCAGGGAGGCGGGACTACGAGCGGAGCCGAGCAAACGGCTCGGTCTTTTTGCCTCACAGACAGTGGGGATCGGCGTATAACACGCACCCACGACTTTCCCCCGATTTTAAGGGGGAAAAAGTGCGTGTTATACGCCGATAAATACGGTACTTGTTGTTGGTCTGTGTACAGCCTAAAATCTGCTCACACCTACACACCTGTCCCACTGTGCACGGTCTGATACAAGAGTAGCATGTGATAATTGTAAGAAGGAAATATAAAAATTGGGAAAATCAGGCATTTATTTGTCTGACTGGAAGGTCAAACTTAAATCGCTGCACCAGACGGACATCAGAAGGTTACACTACCTTCCGGTGTTTGCATCTCGGCACCCTACACACAATCCAACAAATGTCTACTCAGGTCCCACAATGCACTACCTGCAATGCCCAGCCATCAAGGACCATTGTAAGTGCAATAAAGATGGTACACCCTCCAATGACTCAGTGGATGTGACAGTGTTACTGCATCACCACTCACACCAGTGTAGAGCATTGTGGTGCACTAAAACCAAAATGCATTGGGGGTGGTACTAAGCATGAATGGCACTGCAGCACACCAATGCGTGTTGCAGTAACATGATCAGTAACGCATTTTCAGCAAGCACAGAAAATACCTGTTGATCCTACCAGAAACACTGTTTGAGTCACTTCCTGTAAGTTGAACTGAAAGTACAAGCAATGTTATCTTTCTTCTGTAAACTACCAATCCCCGTATACTCCATGTAATGGAGATGAACAAAGGCAAACATGTTTGCAGTCTAGCCTGGGTGACAACCATGGCTTCCTCCATGGATACAATTGGTGAGCGTAGCTGCTTAGAGGCAGGAGGTGTATAATTCAAATGACAAAAGCCTGAAAAAGATAAAACGAATGCAGCCACGTCATCCAACAACTAGTAAGCTTCAATATTTTACTTTGTTGTTCAGGCCACTTCTTGCTATGGGGTGACCACACCATGGCCTTGCCCTCATATTGTCCTTGTGTTGTCACCCTGCCGCATACACCCCCTGGTGGAAACTAAATAAGGCTGTGCCCACAAATTTTGTACATAGGCATGGTCTGCCCTTTGGAAAGCTGGTCCAAAGCATTGATGTGTAGCCGATGCTGGTGTGGGTGCATATAATCAGGAAGTGGCTGAAAAGAGGCTGGAGGAGATCGGCAGCACTGAAAAAAAGGGGGGGGGGGTGTTTCTGGAAAAAAAAAAGAAAAAACACGGCAAATATTTATCATACACAGTGCTTTAACAAACAAAATGTCATCCAGTTAGGTCTACTGTAGCAAATACAGTATATAGTACCCCACCCACATGTCCAAGGTACAACCTATTGGGGCAGTAGCTTCAGAGGGCCTATAATACACCTAAACCTGGCCCGGGTCAGTAGGGTTTCTGGAACCTTGCAGTTTGGTGGCAATTCAGCCCAATTGTTTCGTCACCTGATTGCTTAGTTATTGCAATCGCATCCAGGAAAAATTGAAGGACATTATTTTTAATTCAGTCTTTTAATAGACTAAATGAGGATTTTATAAAAAATTTATTTCACGGATCTGCCTCGCATCGCCCTGGAAAAGAAAATACGATCAAAGATTCAGATCAAATCTTCAGAACTGATGTATGGACGGCCACATTGTAACATTGTAACGTGTATTGCAGCTGCACACAATAGTGGCATCTTGTGGCAGTAATTGGTACTGCAACCCATTATTATATACAAATTAAAAAATATAGATTTTAATTTTAAAATCTAAATTTAGCTAGTGCAACCTATACATGGAACCACCTGGGCTTTTTACTGCTAATTAAATATTGCAATAAACCATTACTTTGTTGCTCAGGGTAAGTTACCTTCTTGCCATTTAGCTATACCCGCCCCCCGCTTGTTCCTGCTTTTAGACGGATGTACAAAAATAGGACCTGGTTTATCCTGCCCTGATAAAGGTGGGATCATTAATATATATAAGTTAGGTATATATTTATATATTATTACATAGGGTAGGCTGATTATATACATGTAATGAGGTTTGCTTTTTTCATTTCCCTTGGTTTTCATTGTTTTTAAAAGCATCACTTTCAGACTCTTTAGTATCCTACAGAAACATTGCAATGCATTGCAAGGCCTGTCAGTGCACCAAGGATTAAAGAGTACATGCACTGCGTTTGCTGCCCTCCAGAGGTCGCCATAGTTGCTTGTTGAGGTTGGGAAAAGGGGTGGGGGTGGGAGACCTAGACAGTGAAATGACCCGGATTCCGTTAAGCTCCTCCCACCACGCTCCCCTAGGTTGTCCATAGTTGCATAGCTCGCAGCATTTCATCGAAGGCCTCCGGCGATGGTGGCTGAGAGTTCTGAAATTTGTCCTTCATGCGGCTGTACAGGCTGAAGGATTTCAGCTCCAGCCATATGAATCCGAAACGGTTGTCGTCAAAGAGGATGAAGAGGCCAGGTGTCCGCTCCGGGCTGCTGAATCCATGGCCGGCTATGAGGCCCGTTCCATAAAAGCTTTAAAAAGGCAAAACAGAAAATTCTGTTAAAAATAAAACAAAAATACACAATGACCAAATATATATATATTTTTGTTCACTGTTGTTCCCTGACCCGCCTGCTTTGGTGTCAATTAGGAAAATCTTCCAAAGATAAAAATAAGCGATCCGAGTGAGAAAAATCTTTTATTTATAGACTCAGATGTTCAGTAATGTCCCTCTTTACTATCTGCATCTAAGCCCTGATGAAGGGGAGTGTTGAGTCCTGGATGATGTTTGCATTTTCTTGTGACCTTGTTGTGTGCAGATAAGAGTAACTTTGCTTACACCATATCAACAGCGCTTCATTTCCCCACACGTTGTAATCTACTCTGGGGACCCCCAAGGATATTCTGGTTGATAAAGAGCTGCTTTGAAAATGGTGTCCAGTTTTGTCTCTCTACCTATTAAGGCTAAACCAGGGAATGCACTACCATCTGAGAGCACTGGGGCCTTGGGTGTTCTGGGCTGGAGATAATCCAAATATGTATTTGGGCACTTGGAAGGAACTGCTCTATGGGCCCAGGTCTAATTTAGAAAGGTAAGGTGAGCCCACAAGTAGAGTTTAATGTAATGTTTACACATTTTGGGAAGACTTGCATGTTCATACAACTTACATATAGATGTATATATTGCTGCTGGAAAACCCTTGAACGACCCCCACTGCTTGACATATTCAGGGTCCCATCATCAGCACAAATAATTATCGAATACACACTATGCCAAAATGTTTGAACACATGACCATCACACATCACATATGAGCTTGTTGGGTAACCCAACCCATTCCAAATCCATGCCTTGACTGTCAGCATGGCCATTAATATAGAGTTGACCCCCTTTGTGACCAGAACACCCTCCACTCGTCATGGCCATTACTATAGAGTTGACCCTAATTATGGAGTTAATCTTCACCATGGCTAATAATATAGAGTTGACCCTCACCATGGCCACTAATCTAGAGTTGATCCTCACCATGGCCGCTAAAGAGCTGACCCTTGACATGGCCATCAATATAAAGATGACCCTAGTCATGGTCATCAATATAGAGATGACCCTCGTCAAGACCACTAATAACAAGTTGACACTCATTATGGCCATTAATATAGAGTTGACTCTCACCTCACCATTGCCACTAGTATAGAGTTGACCCTCGACATGGCCATTAATATAGAGTTGATCCTTGATATGGCCATTACTATAGAGTTGACCCTCGACATGACCATTACTATAGAGTTGACCATCATCAAGGCCATTACTATAGAGCTGGCTCTCACCATGGCCATTGCTATAGAGTTGACCCTCGATAGGGCTATTATTATAGAGTTTACCCTCACTATGGTCATTGCATTCTTAGTGCCGGTGCCCCCAGACCACATCATGAATTTAAAGGAGCTGGCTTTGTACACTGGGCACATGGTGGAACAGAAAAGGGTCTTCACCAAACTGTTACAAGGCTGGAAGAGCACAATTGTCTACAATGTCTTTGTATGATATATTAGCAGTACTTTTCACTGGAAACACATGAGCTCCATCATTTGGAGGTGGAGGGGCACATACCTTTTGCCATATATTGTACATGTGCACACAGGCAATGAAAGTATACATGTTTCAGGATTATGGGGATTTGTCTAAAAAGACTAAAGGTGGTCTTAGAATGTTAGAACATACAACCCCCCAATCAATGGCCAGCTCACCTGTATCTACATTTCCCACATCCCTCACAATTTGTGTCTGTTTATCTAATGCACTCCTCTTGGCCTCATTCATGATGAAATGGAGCCATGGTATCCTGACGCTAAATAATTCAGTATGTAGCATGCTCTCACCAAACTCTACAGCTGCGTGGGTATTCTCCATTCCGTGCCATCACCTCCTCCGGGAGGACAAATGCTTGCAGATCTTGAGGTTGTTGCTCCCCGTTTTCGCTGGCATCTGGTCCATTGGCAGCGCTCTCCTCCACACTGGCAACAGGCGATGGTGCCTGTGCAGGTTCCGCCCTGTTGCTGCTTCCAGCATCCTCCACACCTCCTGCCAGCCGCTGCTCCCTACTGATCAGGTCCCGGATGTCCAAGATGAGTCGCGACAGTTCAGAGAAATTGCGTAACTGCTCTATGCTGGGAAGGCGCATCGGCCGGGTCAGGTCTACTTCCAGAGTTGGCTGCCCAGCTGGGACATTGGGGTCTCCCTGAATACAAAGAGAACAAATTCATAATGTACGTCCGCACCATTATAGGGCCACTACACAGATGACAACTATACATTGTACTTTACATCTGACCTCTGGCCTTCTCTTCAGTCTTGAACAGTTGTACAGGCTCCTCTCCTGGACTGAAATGGCTTACAACAATTTCACTGCACACTGTGAGCTTCTCACAACGTGCATTAGAAGCTGCAGCAAGTCACATAGAGCCTGACAAATTTCCTGGCTGGAGGACTTGCAGCATCTTCTAGCCCTTTCCTCCCCAGCCTGACTGTCCCTGGCCAACCCCTTTCATTCAGGAAGCTCAACAGAGCATGTAGGCCCTACTTAATGAGGTCTGTATGCAAATACAATAACAAGTGTGTAGGGCACTGAACTGCAATACCACCATATAGATAGATATCAGCAGACAGAATAGGATCCAATGTCAGATTATGGGCAAATCCGAGACCCTCAGAATGATCACTGGGATAGTGGGATAAGGACAGCACTGAATAATACACTAGCCAGGTGCTTCAGTGTAATCGCATATGAACAGTCTGTGGAATGAGCGGTATACAATGGGCTAGATGACAGTTGATTCCGAAGCCCAAAATCCACAAGAGACAAGATGCCCAGTTCAAGTCACGATTTATTGCAATGAAAAGATAAAAAGTCTTATATGGTGCATCACAGTGTGTACCAGTTGTTAAAGGAATGTGCCGGAGGGACTCGGATGACAGATGGGATCCATGAAAGGAGGATGGCGGCCGCGGTGGAGGAAAAGGGGGAGCTCTTGTCACTGGAAATCACATCACCAGAACCTGAAACAGCCGCACAACGTGGACCACTGGAGCACACCAGGGAGTTGCTAACTACACCAGTTGCCAGGACAACGTGTTTTGGGGGAATGCCCCTTTGTCAAATCCTGATGGGCTAACCGGCAAGGCAAACTTATATACCTACATCAACTGGAACAGCACATCCCCCTAGCCCAGAGATAGGGCAATCAACTACCAGTGGATAACTAGATTTAAAAAAAAACATTATACCAGCAGCTATACAGCTGTCCCAATATAAGATGATTAAAAAATGAAAAATAAAACTATGATGTAATAAAAAAAATACAGTTACAGTCATATTATCCCACCAATGCTTGTTTGATACAATCTAATTACCAGAAAAAAGTACTGGGCTGAAGCTCATGATATAATGAACGACTAAAGGAGATGCATGGAAGGGAGAGGAAAAAAAAAAGGAGGGACCATTATCAGGGGTTACATCCATCCACACCCACAGGCCCGTGCCCATGCATACAGTGCCTTGAAAAAGTATTCATATGCCTTGAAATGTTCCACATTCTGTCATGTTACAACCAAAAACGTGAATGTATTGAGATTTTATGTGATAGACTAACACAATGTGGCAAATAAATGTGAAGTGAAAGGAAAATGATAAATGGTTTTCAACATTTTTTACAAACAAATATGTGAAATGTGTGGTGTGCATTTGTATTCAGTCTCTTTTACTCTGATACCCCTAACTAAAATCTAGTGGAACCAATTGCCTTCAGAAGTCACCTAATTAGTAAATAGAGTCCACTTGTGTGTAATTTAATCTCAGTATAAATACAGCTGTTCTGTGAAGCCCTCAGAGGTTTGTTAAAGAACCTTAGTTAACAAACCATATCATGAAGGCCAAGGAAAACACCAGGCAGGTCAGGGATAAAGTTGTGGAAAAGTGTAAAGCAGGGTTAGGTTATAAAAAGAAATTCCAAGCTTTGAACATCCCATGGAGCTCTGTTCAATCCATCATCCGCAAATGGAAAGAGTATGGCACAACTGCAAACCTACCAAGACATGGCTGTCCACCTAAACTGACCGGCCGGGCAAGGAGGGCATTAATCAGAGAAGCAGCCAAGAGGCCCATAGTAACTCTGGAGGAGCTGCAGAGATCCACAGCTCAGGTGGGAGAATCTGTCCACAGGACAACTATTACTTGTGCTCTCCACAAATCTGCCCTTTATGGAAAAGTGGCAAGAAGAAAGACATTGTTGAAAGAAAGCCATAATAAATCCTGTTTGCAGTTTGCCAGAAGCCATGTGGGGACACAGCTAATATGTGGAAGAAGGTGCTCTGGTCAGATGAGATCAAAATGTAACTTTTTGGCCTAAAAGCAAAAACACTATGGGTGGTGGAAAACACTGCACATCACCCTGAACACACCATCCCCACCGTGAAATATGGTGGGGATAGCGTCATTCTGTGGGGATGCTTTTCTTCAGCAGGCACAGGGAAGCTGGTCAGAGTTGATGGGAAGATGGGTGGAGCCAAATACAGGACAATCTTAGAAGAAAACCTGTTAGAGTCTACAAAAGACTTGAGACTGGCAAGATAGAACCAATGTTATGATGGACTGCTACCTTTGTCATTCTTGCTCCTCTTCCTTATTCCTCCTCCTAATCTTCCTCCTCATTCCCTGCCCCTTCTTTGTCTATGCCTGATCACTTGGCTGTCGTTCCTTATGTTCAATGGCTAATATTTGGCTACAGTTGCTGTAAAGATATGTAGATGGGTTTGGAGCAGTATATTATTGCTATTGTTCATATGTTATAGTATTGGTTATGTTGCTCTCCATGTATCGGCACCCTCCATATCGGACCTCATGGGGTATACCATGATCGTTGCTTATTTGAGCAGGTTTACCCCTCTTATACTTTTTCTATAACTGTTATGAAACTGTGTTGTTTTCTTCATGCAAGCTGCATATACAAATAAAGATTATATATAAAAAAAAAAAAAAAGACTTGAGACTGGGGCAGAAGTTCACCTTCCAGCGGGACAACGACCCTAAACATACAGCCAGAGCTACAATGGAATGGTTTAGATCAAAGCATATTCATGTGTTAGAATGGCCCAAAGCCCAGACCTAAATCCAATTGAGAATCTGTGGCAAGAATTGAAAATTGCTGTTCACAGACGCTTCCCATCCAATCTGACAGAGCTTGAGCTATTTTGCAAAGAAGAATGGGCAAAAATCTCCCTCTCTAGATGTGCAAAGCTGGTAGAGACATCCCCAAAAAGACTTACAGCTGGAATTGCAGCAAAAAGGTGGTTCTACAAAGTAGACTCAGGGGGCTTGAATACAAATGCACACCACGCTTTTCACATATTTATTTGTAAAAAAAAAAATTGAAAACCATTTATCATTTTCCTTCCACTTCACAATTATGTGCCACTTTGTGTTGGGCTATCACATAAAACCCCAATAAAATACATTTACATTTTTGGTTGTAACATGACAAAATGTGGTCAAGGGGCATGAATACTTTTTCAAGGCACTGTATGTGTGTATATTAAACTGTGGATTTCCTGGTCCTTGTCAAGGCCAATTGAGGATAAGGTGTTTAATTTATGGATCCAAAAGGTCTCACATTTACACAATACTGAAAATCCTTAACTGGCAGTGAGAGATTTATCAGGTATGCATTTGATGGCAAAGACAGTCAAGGCACCTGTGTCCCCACCCTGACATGAGGTGAAGTGGCGTAGGACACTATGCTTGTCTGAACGATCTTCAATGAACCTATGATGCTCACAGGTTCTCTTACTAAGTGAGCATATAGTGCACCCCACATACAAGAGACTGTAAGAGCACCTTAACCCAAAGATCACATAATTCAAACGTGATGACCTTGGAAACATTACCAGTCCCCGAAACATGGTTTGTCCAATAATTTCAATACTCCTGCATCTAGAGTTGACCCACGAAGGAGGGGCAAATATTACGAAGAATTTCTGCAAATCGGTTGGTGGTAACTCGTATTTACATTATATGAGTTGCCACCACCTCGCCTGGAAGGATAATATCCCCTCTGACCAGTTCCATCTACTAAGAAAGAATTGTTCGAAGGTGGAGGACTATACAGAACAGAGCTGTCTTCTCAGACAAAAATAAACGCTATCCTAAGGAGTTAATACAAGAGGCATATTTTAAATTCCTTAATAGCCCAAAAGACCCCATATCAAAACTAAATCTCCTGAGCATAACATCACACATTTCACTACAGTATTCAACAGTGATTACCAACAGTGTTTTTGAAACAATGGCATATTTTACAGATGGACCCCAAATTGGCACCAGTCATTTCCAACACACCCCGTATCACCTTTAGAAGGGCAAGTTCTTTTAAAGAATATTATTGTGCGCAGCAAGTTAAGTGAGGCCAATAATGCCAAACAGGAAGATATTAGATTTTTCTTTGATAATATAATGGGCATTCTTATATGTGGTAAAACGAGGATGCCTCACAAACCACAGGGGGGACAAACCACATTTTGAGATAGGACTGGAAATGTTTAGAATATTAAACAGTTCATCACATGTTCTACGGATTATGTGATCTATGCGTTACTGTGTTCTTGCGGTCTCTTGTATGTGGGGCGCAATATACCCCCACTTCATTAGAGAATCGTTGAGCACCGTAGGGTAATTGAAGATCGCTCAGACAAGCATAGTGTCCTACACCCCTTCACCTCATGTCATGGTGGGGACAGAGGAGCCTTGAAGGTATTTGCCATCGAATGCATATCTGATAAGTCCCTCACTACCAAAGATTCTTGGTGTTGTGAAAACGAGAGACCTTTTGGATCCATAAATAAAACACCTTATCCCCAAATGGCCTCAACGAGGACCCGGAAATCCACAGTTTAATATAATTGTGGTTGCGCACAAATATCCATGGGCACAGTTATGTGGGTGCGGATGGATGTAACCCCTGATACTGACCCCTCCTTTTTTCCTCTCCCTTCCATACATCTCCTTTAATCTTTCATTATATTATGGGCTTTAGCCAGGTACTTTTTTCTGGTATTTGTATTGTATCAAACATGCACTGGTGGGATATTATGACTGTAACTGTATTTTTTATTACATCATAGTTTTATTTTTCATTTTTAATCTTCTCATATTGGGACAGCTGTATAGTTATTTTTGGTATAATGGCTGTTTTTTAATCTAGTTCCCCACTGGTAGTTGACTGGCCTATGTCGACGAGCCTTGAAACATGTTGTCCTGGCAACAGGTGTAGTTAGTAAATCCTTGGAGCGTTCCAGTGGTCCACGGTGTGCGGCTGTAGACTTCTGGGTTTCATCGACGCAAGTCCTCCATTTCCTCTGTTACGGCTGGCGGCCTGCTGCCATAAATCCCATTTGTCACCGGAGTCCTTTCCGGCACATCCCTTCCGCCCTCAGCCTGGGTTCTTCCAACAACTGGTACACAATAAATCATGACTTGAACTGGACATCCAGTCATTTGTGGATTTTGGGCTTTGGAATCATCTTTCATCTAGTCCGTTGTATACAGCTCATTCCACAGACTGTTCTCATGCAATTCTGCTGGAGCGCCTGGCTAGTGTATTATTTAGTACTGTGTGCAAATACAGCCTGCCTAGGAAAGCCCTCTGCTCCAGAATAACATCCACCCATCAAGGCATTTTAAAATTTGCATAGCTCCTCCCACGAGCCAGTCCACTGCTTACATCAGGACTGAGGGCTCTCTCCCCAATAGAGTTTCCCTTTTATCAGGGTCCCCCTTAGACTCTTTGCTTATATCAGGATTTCCATCAGAGTCCCCCTTACATTAGGGTCCCCAAAAAAGCTTCCCTCGCCTAAATCAGGGTCACCATCAGACTCTTCGCTTAAATCAGGATCCCCATCAGAGTCCCCCTTACAATATGGTACCCAACAGAGTCCACCTTACATCCCGGTCCTCATCAGTCTCCCTACTTAAATCAGGGTCCCCATCAGTCTCCCTACTTACACCAGGGTCCCCATCAGTCTCCCTACTTACCTCAGGGTCCCCATCAGTCTCTCTACTTACATCAGTGTCCCCATCAGACCCCCCCACTTACATCAGGATGCCCATCAGACCCCCTACTTACATCAGGGTCCCTATCAAACTCTCTACTTACATCAGGGCCCCCCCATCAGACTCCCCACTTACATCAGGGTCCCCATCAGACTCTACGTACATCAGGGTCCCCATCAGTCTCTACGTACATCAGGGTCCCCATCAGACTCTCTACTTACATCAGGGTCCCCATCAGACCCCCAACTTACATCAGGGCCCCATCAGACTCTTCGCTTACATCAGGGCCCCCCCATCAGACTCCCCACTTACATCAGGGTCCCTATCAGACTCTCTACTTACATCAGGGTCCCCATCAGACCCCCAACTTACATCAGGGCCCCATCAGACTCTTCGCTTACATCAGGGCCACCATCAATCTCCCTACTTATACCAGGGTCCCCATCAGACCCCCAACTTACATCAGGGTCCCCATCAGTCTCCCTACTTACACCAGGGTCCCCATCAGTCTCCCTACTTACACCAGGGTCCCCATCAGTCTCCCTACTTACACCAGGGTCCCCATCAGTCTCCCTACTTACATCAGGGTCCCCATCAGTCTCCCTACTTACATCAGGGTCCCTATCAGTCTCCCTACTTACATCAGGGTCCCCATCAGACCCCCCCACTTACATCAGGGCCCCATCAGACTCTTCGCTTACATCAGGGTCCCCATCAGACTCCCAACTTACACCAGGGTCCCCATCAGGCTCCCCACTTACATCAGGGCCACCATCAATCTCCCTACTTATACCAGGGTCCCCATCAGACCCCCAACTTACATCAGGGCTCCATCAGTCTCCCTACTTACACCAGTGTCCCCATCAGACCCCCAACTTACATCAGGGTCCCCATTAGTCTCCCTACTTACACCAGGGTCCCCATCAGTCTCCCTACTTACACCAGGGTCCCCATCAGTCTCCCTACTTACACCAGGGTCCCCATCAGTCTCCCTACTTACACCAGGGTACCCATCATTCTCCCTACTTACATCAGGATCCCCATCAGTCTCCCTACTTACATCAGGGCCCCCCATCAAACTCCCCAACTTACATCAGGGTCCCCATCAGACTCTACTTACATCAGGGTCCCCATCAGACTCTCTACTTACATCAGGGTCCCCATCAGACCCCCAACTTACATCAGGGCCCCATCAGACTCTTCGCTTACATCAGGGCCCCCCATCAGACTCCCCACTTACATCAGGGTCCCTATCAGACTCTCTACTTACATCAGGGTCCCCATCAGACCCCCAACTTACATCAGGGCCCATCAGACTCTTCGCTTACATCAGGGTCCCTATCAGACTCCCAACTTACACCAGGGTCCCCATCAGGCTCCCCACTTACATCAGGGCCACCATCAGTCTCCCTACTTACACCAGGGTCCCCATCAGACCCCCAACTTACATCAGGGTCCCCATTAGTCTCCCTACTTACACCAGGGTCCCCATCAGTCTCCCTATTTACACCAGGGTCCCCATCAGTCTCCCTACTTACACCAGGGTCCCCATCAGTTTCCCTACTTACACCAGGGTCCCCATCAGTTTCCCTACTTACACCAGGGTCCCCATCAGTCTCCCTACTTACACCAGGGTCCCCATCAGTCTCCCTACTTACATCAGGATCCCCATCAGTCTCCCTACTTACATCAGGATCCCCATCAGTCTCCCCACTTACATCAGGGTCCCCATCAGTCTCCCTACTTACATCAGGGTCCCCATCAGTCTCCCTACTTACATCAGGGTCCCCATCAGACCCCCCAACTCACATCAGGGTCCCCATCAGTCTCCCTACTTACACCAGAGTCCCCATTGCACTCCCTACTTACACCTGGGTCCCCATCAGGCTCCCTACTTACATCAGGGCCACCAGCAATCTCCCTACTTACACCAGGGTCCCCATCAGGCCCCCAACTCACATCAGGGCCCCCATTAGTCTCACTACTTACAACAGGGTCCCCATCAGTCTCCCTACTTACATCAGGGTCCCCATCAGACTCCCTACTTACATAAGGGTCCCCTTCAGACCCCCAACTTGCATCAGGGTCCCCATCAGACTCTCTACGTACATCAGGGACCCCATCAGACTCTCTACTTACATCAGGGACCCCATCAGACTCTCTACTTACATCAGGGTCCCCATCGCACTCCCTACTTACACCAGGTTCCCCATCAATCTCCCTACTTACATCAGGGTCCCCATCAGTCTCCCTACTTAAACCAGAGTCCCCATCGGTCTCCCTATTTACACCAGGGTCCGCATCAGACTCCCTACTTACACTAGGGTCCCAATCAGATTCTCCACTTACATCAGGGTCCCAGAGTCCACCCTTACCTGGCTGTGAGGCAAATACCGCCCATTCCTAAATCAAGTCCCTCCCACCAGAATTCTACAGTAGGCTCTGGCATTGGACTGCTAAATAATGGGAGGGGCTTACCTCTAGATAATAGCAGGGCTTAGAGAAAGTTGGACAAAAGTATCAATATACAGACATGAAGACATTAAATACTCTCAGTGTATGGCCACGGCCCCCCCCCCCCCCCTCCCCATCAGCAGGTCTGAAAAAGGAAAGAATTCCAGCTCTGTTCCCAGGATCCAATATTCTTCCTTATAGAAAAACACATCAGGCTCCTGCTCACCGTTATTTTTGTGGCCTTTGCAGTCATCCCCTGGAAACTCAGCATGACTATCTCCAGGCCATGGCTTCCATATGTGCCCTTGAAAAAGCCAGGCTTTACTAGATCATCCGGCCGGCTAGGTGGGTGATATATCCGGCGGTAAGTAAGGCAATTGCTGCAAAGAGACACAAAAGAACAAGATAAAAAGGATAAAGAAGCCAACCATCTACTTATTTGGTGTCCACATATGTCTGACACAGATCAGCCCCTACTTGCTACAAAGTTACAACACATAGACTGATCACTGGGAGAGAGGAGACCGCTCCCTCCTGCTTGCAGCAGACTTATGACATCATCTAATTTTATGATAGCATTGGGCAGGTGACAGGTCCTCTTTATGGAAATATTGGGGGTAAAAAACAAAAATGAATTATTTTTATTTTATATATCTTTTTTACACTTTTTTCTCTACTTAACTTTATTGCTATCACAATGGGCAAACAAACCCCCATATGTAATAGCATTGGACAGATGACAGGTCCTCTTTATGGAGATGCTGGGGGTAAAAAAACATTATTTTAATTTAATATATATATATATTTAATTTATTTAAACAAACATAAATATTTTTTATTTATTTTATATAATATATTTTTTACACTTTTTTCTTTACTTAACTTTATTGCTATTGCAAGGGGCAAATACCCCCCATATGTAATGGGTAATATATTAGCTGTAATGGAGGACAGTGGGGAAATTGATAGTCTAATAGGCTAACAAGCACCCTATGTTATTGCATTGGGTAGGTGATAGATCATTTTTATAGAGACATTGAGGGGGGGCTAGACCCCATTGTCTCAAAGGAAGAGAACCGGTCACCTGCCCAATGCAATAACATAGGGGGCTTGTTCACCTATTAGACTACCAATTTTCCCTCTGTCCTCCATTACAGCTAATCAAGCACAGGTCATGCTTGATTAGCAGCATCCTTGGCTCCAGTAACCAAGGAGTTGCAGCTGTAAACCAAGAAATTGGGTAATACAAATCTCTTCTGGATTCATCTTAAAGGGGATCAGGGAACAAATGTGTAAAGCTATTTGCCGCAGTATTGAGCGTCCCTGAGGAAGGGGAGGGCCTGGGAAGCACCGCACGTGGTGGCGGTGAGGAGGGTGTACCATTCAGAGCCCTATACAAGTGATTATAAACAGGATCACTTTCATGTAAAATGCCCTTTGCTGGCTCTACAAATAGCAAGCTTATGGCTGCTGCTTGCTTTAACCCCTTGTATACCGCATCGTTTATGAACGTTGGTTGGTAGACGAGGTGACACTTTTCTGATAAATGATAGTGTTCTTGTATATTATGACAGGTCAGAAATGTATTCATGGAAAGTTACTGGCAGGTGCACTTGAACCTTTTACCCAGCTTGAAAAAAACAGCCACTAGAGGGAGCTCTTACAAAGCTGAATTTGAAATAGAACCAGGCAAATATGGATCAGAAGTGTCCTATCAGGAACTATCTTTAGGTAAACATTATAATAGCTGAAGATGAGACTCACTGAAAACACATCACCATCCCCTTTTCAATACAAATTCCCAGAGGGGGAGGAGGAGGAAGAAGAAAGGAAGGAAAAGAAGAAAGAAGAAGAAAAAGAAGAAAGGAAGGAAAAGAAAAGAACAAAAGAAAAAGAAGAAAGGAAGGAAAAGAAGAAAGAAGAATGAGAAGAAGCATTTTTCCCCAATGTCCTCTCACTTACTCATATTGGCAGATATAGATGAATTTCATCAGGATGAGCTCCTGCATATGTTCATGGAAAATATCGTCCAGCGTCCTCCCCAAGTCATCTCGCAGCCACGTGCGAAATTCCTGACGGCAAAAAATAAAAAAAGCGCAAGATCGTTAATACATCGATATGTGGGGATGGCTGCGGAACGAGAGATGACAGGTCCTCCCTTACCTCCTGCCGTCCTCCGGACATTCGGTGGTAGTCGGTCTGAAGGCATTTGGTACAGAACTCATCCTTCTTCACCATCTGTAGCAACAATGTGATTGGTTAGCAGTGGCAGGAACATATGTAATAAATTAGCAGGAAGCGAATACTTGCTGATAATTATGTTTATTATGATATTCCTGATATTATGATAAAATGATGATGATGACTAGTTTTGGAACAGGAAACATGTATTTTCAGTAGGGACAAGATTTAATATAGAATAGACAATATGAGGATCAAGTGATTTCTATTAATTTCCTGTCCTGATGAGACAACTGGAAGTGAGGGGAAATCCCATTTTAAAAAGGCCCTATGTGCTTTCATATTTGTCTTCTCTATATATAATACACACACACACACACATACACATATATATATATATAAAATACACTCTTCAAATGTGCTTTAAAATGCATGCTCTTCCCTTTCATTAACAAGAAAATAATGGCGTTTGCTGTTGGGCTGGTATAAAAAATGCAATGGGGCTGGTATGAATTTTTTCCAGGGCTGGTTTTTATTCCCAGTCCGGCCCTGGTCACATGACCATAAGCCCCACCCTGCCTCGCCTTTCAGCAGTTCAAATCCTTTAAAGGACAGGCGGCAGTTAACGCCAAGGGGTTAAACAACAAAAGTGCATCAAAAACTGATCAGTTTTAAAGGGCCCTAAGTGTATGGAAACCCAAAATCAATTATTGAGTATATCTGGCATCATATCTCACTGTATACAGTTTATAAAAAAACAAATTGAATTTCACAGTTTCTTACCTGGAGATCCTGCCAGCAACACCACTTCCTGTTGCAGATGACAACCCTAAGCCACAATTTACATCAGCGTTGTCACCCTGCCATGGAAGCTACTTCAGTTGGCTGTTGGGTTGTATACATGATAGACAGCCCAATGGCCCAATGGCAGGGTGCACACAGCAAGACAACGCTGCTGCTAATAGCAAAGTAGTGTCTTAGCATTGTAAGTCCCCATCAGGAAATGCTGTTACTGGCAGGATCTCCAGGTAAGAAACTGAACAAATATTCACACAAAAGGATTTGCTTAAAGTGGCCTAAACCCATAAATTTAACAGATTCCCAACAGTAACATTTGAAGCGTGTCAATAATGCTAACTGACACAGTTGCTTGTGCTCTCAACTGAAATGTTAAGCCATCAAATGACTGGTGACATATCTGATCACATGTGCAGCATCATGGCAGCTGCAGATCAAGCAGAGGCTAAGATGGCAGCTCCCATGGCTGTAAAGGAAAGAAGGGTTTAGTTCCACTTTAACCACTTCCTGCCCGGCCTATAGCAAAATGACGGCTGGGCGGTGGTTGCGTTATCCTGACTGGGCGTCATATGATGTTCAGCAGCATAACAGCCGCCGAGCGCATCGCGATGAGTGGTGGTGCAGTGTGTCAGTCTGATACGCCGCTACACCGATCTCAGTAAAGAGCCTCCAATGGAGACTCTTTACCATGTGATCAGCCATGTCCAATCACTGCTGATCACGATGTAAACAGGAAGAGCTGTTGAACGGCTTTTTCTCACTCGTGTCTGATAGACGTGAGTAGAGGAGAGCCGATCGGCTGCTCTCCTAACAGGGGGAGTCTGTGCTGATTATTAATCAGCCCTGCCCCCCCTCGGATCCTGCCCAGGACCACCAGGATGACCATCCACACTGAAACACCAGGTATGTCCCCCAGACCACCAGGGAAATGCAAATCTGTGTCAAGGCAGCTGCCAATCAATGCCCAGGCAGCTGGCAATCAGTGCCCACTCACAATGCCTACCACTGCCAGTGCCCCCAGGGATGCCTATCAGTGCCATGTATCAGTGCCCATCAGTGCCACATATCAATGCCCATCAGTGCCGCATATCAGTGGCCAGCAGTGCCCCCCTATCAGTGCCTCTGAGGATTGCAGCAGCAGAAGTCCCGCCTCTTGTCACTCCCCCGAGCTGTGACACTAGAAACAGCATAAAACTTGTCACAGCAGGAAATGTCCAATCAATACCATCACACGGCGACAGCCAGTCACCCTTCATATTGCACCGCCTGCTCGGAGAAGGCGGATTCGGACAGGTAAGTTCTCATTTTCCCACCTATAACTAGATCAGTAGCCCCACCCACAAAACAAACCCCTCCCCAGTAACTAGCCAATGTGTACCAGCCACTCAAATCTGATTCAGCTACTGGTAGACTTAATGATGTCACTCTGCCTTATGGAGAGGAGGAGTCGGGAACACAAAGTGAAGAAAGCTCTCCCTGTCATAGATATCAGAAGACAGTCGGTCATCGCCCCTCGCAGCCTTCATCAATAACTCCTTCTGATTGCTCCCCAATGCTAGTTACATCCTTTCCCAATAATAAAGAACCGTTCTTTCCTAGAACACAAAATGATTTTTGTCTTTTCTTTCATTCAGGTCTTTCTGGCAACTCATTGCGCAACCAAGAAGATCATGGCCATCAAGTCTGTAGTGAAGACTTCAGATCAACGTAGCGCCATTGAAACAGAGCAGAAGGTCATGCAGATGGCGGCAGGGTGTCCATTCCTCACCCAACTTTACACCACTTTTCAGACCCGCCATTCTGCCTGTTTCGCTATGGAATACGTCTCTGGAGGGGATCTGTTTGATTTCACCAATAAACATTTCCCTCTTTCCATTTCCGTCATAAGGTAAGTCTCATCGCCACAATGAGAATAGAATAGAAAGCAATCTTTATAAGATATGTTGCTTTATAATCCAGGCTTTTAGGAGTTTAGAATTACATTGGACTCCATTAGAATGCGTAGCTACATCAGTCCACCCAGATCTGACGTAGATACTTTAGAGTAATGTCACTCCGTCCCGCCAAAAATTGGGGACCACGCGCCTCTCCCAAGCTTAGATACGCTATATTATCATAGTATGTTTGGTGTTCCAAGTAGACTGTTCACACACATGGCATTCTGCAATCCCAGTTTCTCCAAAGCGGCAGTGATTGCACCATGTGGGGAAGGAGATGGAGACAGTCCAGAGTCACCTAGTAACGTTCTCTAAGAGGTTTGCCGGGAGATGGAGCTGGGTTTCTGATCATGTGACCACCGCCATGATTGGCTGTGACAGTGGTCACATGATCAGAGAGCTCCCAATCGCATGTAGATATCGGGAGCTTTCCTTTAGGCAGCAGTAACTGTGCCGGGAGTGCATCCTCAGGACAGCTCTGTTTACATTCTGGCACCCATATATGCGGCCTCTCAGTGTTAATTCCCACCCACCTAGAGGCCACATATATGCATACCACCAGCACGAAGGGGTTAACACTTCTGGACCAATGATGTACTGGTACCTCATAACCCTGGTACTGCTTTTTAGAGGTGCCGATCTAACTAACAGCTGGATTGGTTTTACATGCAGCAGGAGGGGACTTCCTCCACTCCCGGCACCTACCACAGATTTCTCAGGCTCTCTCATCATACCGGGAGACCCAGACGACCAGCCGGCACGTCTACTGGCTGGTCAGACAGCTGAACAAAGCTGTGATCGTGATCGATCGGCTCTCCGCTATGGTACCACGGATGTGATGACATTGAGACCTGACATTTTTAAGAAATCAAAATCATTCAAAAACACAGATCTCGGTGTTGTGAATGCTGTTAAGGGCAGAGGAGAGACTTGGGGTCTTATAGTACCGGTCACATGCCTATTGCTGTGACAAGCATGTTTACAGCCTGGATCCTACCAATGGGTTCTCCCAGGAGACTCCAGAATCTGGGATCTGTTAAAACCAGAAATGGTGAGCAGGTGCCATGCCCAGAACTCTGACCGTACGGTAACCTAAACAAGCTCAAAGGTGGGACCAGTAATGGGATAGAGCCAGGTACTCCCTCCCCCTGCCCATGGATAATGTTTATACTTAAGTCTAATGATTGTAAAATTTAATTAATTCAGAATACAATTTTTTTCTCTTTTATAGATTCATTGTGGCGGAAATAGCCTGTGGACTTGAGTTCCTCCACGGACGTGGCATAGTTCATAGAGACCTCAAGTTAAGAAACATCTTAATGGACAATGAAGGTCACGTCCGTATTGCAGACTATGGATTGGCAGAAATGGATCTGTTTGGTAATAGGAAGGTGACAAGCGTAGCCGGAATGATTGGATACATAGCGCCAGAAGTAAGTCACGCTCTTTTTACCCATCACTAGACCTCATCTATTCAGTATATCACAATCCAATCACTATCCCTCTGATACTTGTAATATAAACATTTTAGATTGCATACAGAACCCTGCAATGTAAAACACCTGATTGGTAATCATTAAGCTCTTAAAATTATTTAAAAAAAATATGTTAACCACTTGCTGACCGCCGCACGAACATATACGTCAACACAATGGCACGCATAGGCAAATGGGCGTAGAGGTACGTCCCTTTAAACTTGCTGTTGTGTGGTCACGTGCAAGCTCCAAGATCATGCCCACGGGACCCGCAAACTCGATGTCCGACGGTGTCCCGCGATCGTGTCACGGAGCTGAAGAACGGGGAGATGTCAGTGTAAACACAACTTCTCCCCGTTCTTCCTAGTGACCTGTCACTGTTCATCTGCTATAGGGAGCAGCGATCAGTGACGTGCCACTCATAGCCACACCCCTTAACAGTTAGAACACGCCCTAGGATACACTTAACCCCCTTCCTAGCCCCCTAGTGGTTAACCAATCAAACGCTTATTGTGATTTTTTTTTACCAAAAACATGTAGAAGAATATATAGCCTAAACTGAGGAAAAAAATTAGTTTTTATATATTTTTTGGGGATATTTATTATAGCAAAAAGTTAAAAATATTGCTTTTTTTTTTTTTTCAAAATTGTTGCTCTTTTTTTGTTTTTAATGCAAAAAATAAAACCACAGAGGTGATCAAATACCACCAAAAGAAAGAGACGTCAATTTTGTTTGGGAGCCACATCGCACGACCAGGCAATTGTCAGTTAAAACGACGCAGTGCTGAATCACAAAAATTGCTCTCGTCTTTGGCCAGCCAAATGGTCCAGGCTGAAGTGGTTAATATATGTCCATGGGGGCAGCCATTGCGTATGCCGCCTCTGCCTCCTGGTTAGCTGTTGGGCACAGTGGTTGTTCTTTGCTATTCCTCTTGCTTAAAGCGAGTTTAGCTACAATATCTATAATAATGGACATATGAAATAGTAAACATATACAATTTTAAAAAGCTACATCAAGGTTAATGTTGCAATGATTTCTACTGGAGAGCAGATATCACTATTTGCTCTCTGTTACAATCTGCAGAATTACGGCCCATTCATTAAATGCATGCCACTGTGTAGAGCCTGTGGTATCCTATGAAGTTCTATATACTTAGCATAACAAAGAACTCCGATTCGATTAGGGTGAATCACATGACTAGGCTCTTGCTCAAGTTTTTTTTTTTTATGTTTACACCCATTCCCTGTAATAGCACTCAAAGACCCAATTCCACCGCTGTGCTTTATAAATGTCATTTTTATTAAAGTAGCGCTATTGCCACAGTAAGGACATACTGATGCTTTGTAAATGCCTCCCTTAGAATACACGTTCAATGAATATATATTATTTCCCCTATAAAAGGATGGTAAGTTTGTAGGAACCAAGTAACTGATTTCTCTTCTCTGATTGGCAGGTTATCAACGGCGACTTCTACCAGTTTGCACCCGACAACTGGGGGTTGTCATATACAAGATGGCCACAGGAACTGTACCATTCCGTGACGATACCACTCAGGTATACAGGAGGGCCGTGAATTATGAAGATCCTGTTTACCCCCCGGACATGGACCAACATCTGAAGCACTTCCTGGGAGGAGTAAGTACAAGACATTTTCTAATTCTGAAGAAGCACAGGGAAGGTTTCTAGGCCTACTGCTGCTGCTTTAGCGGTATAATGTAGGGGTGTTGCCAATTCTGGTTGTCAGCTGGATTGTTGGGTAGTTTGGCTTCTTCATCCCATGGTGAAGATCCAATGGGAATACTTCATCCTGGGGCTTAGGGCTCAGACGATGATGCCACATGGGGTCAATCGCTGATGTGCACATTGTATGAGGTTATTGAAGCAGAACTCCTCCCCATTTATTATTGTTTTGAACATAGTGGGGAGGATTAGATCACCTGCCGTCATTGTGTCCCTGTTGTAGACATTTTGTTTCATATCATGTCCTGAGGACATGGAAATCTCACCAAGGGGTGACACAGAAAGCAACCACAACCTAACAGAGGGGTTCTAACCCATTCCAACTCCATTCATTAAACTGCTTTTATCGCCCGGTGCTGATAAATTATGTTAATGAGAAGAAAAAAAGATCTTTAAAAATATCCAATCTCCTCCCTTTTCTCGTGGCTGTAATTCTACTTTAAGTGTCACCACCAATCCAAAGATCTCAGGGAGTTAGAAGCGATCTAATGGCGGCACATCATAACATGTACTGATTTGTTGTGCTGGAATATAATATGAATTCCATCCATGTCAGAAGACATCCAGCACCTGTACTTGGCTATATATGTGCCTTCACATGCTATGATCCTCCAATGGGTGAAAGGACCGCCCAGGAGGAGACGCACTGTAGTCAAAGTTTTTTTTTTCTTTTCTAAAAAGTGCAAAATGAACTCAAAATAACTCTTAATTTCTCTTTTATAGCTGCTATGCAAATGTCCGGAGAAGAGGCTTGGAGTTGGCAGCGACATAAGACGGCATCCATTCATGAGGCTCATCAATTGGAAGTCGATGGAACAAGGGAAAGGACGGCCCCCTTTCTCTGTAGGTCCGGTAAGTACACAAATCTTTATAGGATGAGGATTCAAAAAGAAGATTGTTACACACTGTAAGGAGCATTGCTGTGTCCTTACAGCTAATATAGGGGGTACAGACATATCCCAGCCTGCAGGAAAACCTCACAGACTAATCAGTCAATATTTCATTTTCTACGGGAGAAGTAAATAAGAATGTAACTTTCTAGGCATCAGACACAATGGGGATGATTTACTAAAACTGGAGAGTGATAAATCTGATGCAGTTGTGTATGGTAGCCAATCAGCTTCTAACTTTCTGCTTGTTCAATAAAGCTTTGACAAAAACATGTCAGCTGATTGGTTACCATGCAGAGCTGCACCAGGTTTTGCACTCTCCAGTTTTAGTAAATAAACCCCATTGGTGCACAGCTGGGAGTGATAGTTGAAGTGAGAAGGTGCAATGGTTCATAATACAATGTCTGGGGTGTCTAGGACATGTGACTTTGACCATCATGATGTGGTGGAAGGCATGGGACCAGACATGTAGTTTGCATCTAGATTTGTATCCTATCTGCTCCTCCACTGCATGGAAAGAGGAAGAAGGTTCTAGGTTGTATTAAAGAAGTTAGTCAATGTTAAAGCCCAACTCAAAAAATAAATAGATTGCGCAATAGGCAACCACCACCCCCACCCCACCCTGCACTCTAATGTTTTATTGCTTGTAAACTCTAGGGGCAGAGAAAGAGGGACCTAGCCCTAACCTCTCTGCATCATCATGTACAATACAGGCCTATCAGTCTTACATTGTATGTGAGGGTAAGAATGTGACCGTGGCTGGGAAAGCTTTAGAGAAGGTCTGTGAGGGACGGGTTGCATAGATGAAGGCTGTCCAAAGAAAGGAATACATTATTATACCTTATTCCTCTACCCCTAGGCACAAAATCCCCCCCCCCCCACACACACACACACACAAATACTGCAAGGGTAATTTATACTTGTTTCAGGAATTGGGCTTTAAGCAATATCCTGATATTTACTCAGGTCAGAAATCTATGAATACAGAATCTCATATTTGTTTTTTCATTTTACAGCCCACCAACATGGACATGGAAACATCTTCTCGACTTCCTCCGTCAGCGATAGATGGCAAGGCATTGGAAATTCCAGGAAAGAAAGTATTCTTGCCTGGATTCCCCAACATCAACATGATCAACCTATAGTGTGTAGTGTGGTGTATGTGGTGTGTGTGGTGTGTAGTGTGGTGCGTGTGTCGTGTGTGTCGTGTGGTGTGTGTGTCGTGTGGTGTGTGTGTCGTGTGGTGTGTGTGTCGTGTGTAATGTGTGGTGTGTTTAGTGTTTAGTGGAGAGTGTGTTCCATCAGGGTGCCGGCCAGCAAGCCCAGCAACATCAGGGTGCCAGCCAGCAAGCCCATCAACATCTGGGTGCCAGCCAGCAAGCCCACCAACATCTGGGTGCCAGCCAGCAAGCCCACCAACATCTGGGTGCCAGCCAGCAAGCCCACCAACATCAGGGTGCCAGTCAGCAAGCCCACCAACATCTGGGTGCCAGTCAGCAAGCCCACCAACATCTGGGTGCCAGTCAGCAAGCCCACCAACATCAGGGTGCCAGTCAGCAAGCCCACCAACATCAGGGTGCCAGTCAGCAAGCCCACCAACATCAGGGTGCCAGCCAGCAAGCCCACCAACATCAGGGTGCCAGCCAGCAAGCCCACCAACATCAGGGTGCCAGCCAGCCAACCACAGCAAGGTGTCAGCCAGCCATCCACCCACAGCAAGGTGTCAGTCAGCAAGCCCACCCAAAGCAGGGTGCCAGACAGAAAGCCCACTCACAGCAGGGAGGCCTGCCAGCAAGCCCACCCACAGCAGGGAGGCCATCCAGCAAGCCCACTCACAGCAGGGAGAGCCAGCAAGCCCACCCACAGCAGGGAGAGCCAGCAAGCCCACCCACAGCAGGGAGGCCAGCCAGCAAGCCCACCCACAGCAGGGAGGCCAGCCAGCAAGCCCACCCACAGCAGGCTGCCAGCCAGAAAGCCCAAGGGTGGATGGACATGATGATGGTGGATGGACATCATGAGAGTTACGGAGAGGACAATTCATCTGTAAAGACATTGATATCTTCTTCAGAAGATCCAGATGAACACAGATTAAAAAAAAAAAAACTGCACTGTACCGAGGAGCCGCCCACAGCAGAGTGCCAGCCAGCAGGCTCATCTGCAACAGGGTGCCGGCCAGCAAGCAAGCTACAGTAGAGTGCCAGCCAGAAAGTCCACCCACAGCAGGGTGTGTTGGAGAATAATCTGTATTCTCAGACCGTCTCTCGATTCAGGTAATACATTTATTGCATATTCAAGAGAAATGGTTACATGTACGTTCAGGCTTTAAAAATCCATTTCTGCCTGTCATAGGATTACATGCTCCTTTTTATCACCCTTAAACCTTCCCCCTTCCTGCTTGTAATGTCCTGATCACATGTATAATTTCAACCTTTATTCTGAACGTGAAGCAGGAAGGAGGGAATACGGGCAACGCCCTGCCACAGGATGTTCTATACACGTGATTCTAAACATTTCATTTCAAATGGACATGATGATGAAGATTCCTCCCATATTTGGACAATAGTTCTTGATGTGACATAATGGATTGGATCTATATACCGATATATTCATGAGAAATTTGGGGAGGACAGTTCATCTGTAAAGACATTGATATCATATTCAGAAGATCTGGATGAACAAAGATTCCTCATTTTTGGACATTACTTTTTGATGTTAATCAAACAAGCCGTTTTAAATTGAAAACCATCAAAAGACATTGTAATGTCCACCCACAGATGTATAATACAGGGAGTAATCCGATCGCCTTTGGGAGTCAGGAAGGAATTTTTTCCCTGTTAGAGCAAATGACACCATGCTTCATCAGGGTTTTTTTCGCCTTCCTCTACATCTACACGGGTCTGGATAATCACATAAAAAAAAAAAAAAAAAAACTGCACTGTACAGAGGAGCCTTGACGAGGCAGTGCAGCTTCCACATACATTTGCAAATGTGTGCAATGTGACTGCCTGCACATAGTGCCTGTACTCACCGCCCTCACACGGGGTATGGATTCATACGCCTTGTGTGAACGAGGCCTTAGGACCACACTTGGCAGCCTTGGCAAAGTAGTGCAGCTTCCCCATTTGCAAATGTGTGCAACTAAGACCTCTGTTTTTAATGTCAAGTGTTAGATTGTGCATTACCAGGCTAGCTGGTAAGTTTGCTGTTTAATCTCTTGTTTTTGTGTTGTGCAAAGCCCTTCCATGTTCACCTTACTTCAAAAGCTAGTTCTAAACTGCTGTAGCTGTCCTTCTTTGTACACTGCTATTAGATACAACTTATATTATACATATACAATTTTACTGTTGTCAATAAACATCAGATGACAAGTAAATAAATTCCCAGAGCACTATGGGTTATCTAAAGAGGCAGACGGCATAGCAGACAAAGCCTAAATTTGGGAAGATATGTATGACTGAATTCTTAGAGGGGAGCTGTAGAAAGAAGGAGGAGACACGGCTGTAAATGTAGGCCTCCTAAAAGAGGATGTTTCAATGCAATGCATAGCAGGCCTCTGTTGTAGAAGCCCTTTCCTCAGAGGATGGACACCAAGCGAAAAGAAGAAGGTCATTACTCTTTACTCTGTTGGTCATTCCACTCCTGAGAGCTCAGGAGGAGCTGGTAGTACTAAGAGGAGTATGAAGGTAAAAGGAGGATACTAAGGTCGAAAATTAACCACTTCCGGACCGGCGCACGATGATGTACATCGGCAGAATGGCATGGACAGGCCTATGGGCGTACAGGTAGGTCCCTTTAAGAATTCCGCCATGCCGTCGCGTGTGCGGCACCGGCGGCGCGCCGTTCGGGACCCCGTGAGTCCGGACATGGGTCCTGCGGACTCGATCGTTGGGGGGATACCTGCGGTCATCTCACAGGAAGGCTGAACGGGGAGATGCGGAAGTAAACAGCATCTCCCCGTTCTGCCTAGCAACAAGTGACACTGATCTCTGCTCCCTGTGATTGGAGCAGAGATCAGTGTTCACTAATACACAGCCCAGCCCCCCCAGTTAGTAACACGCCCCAAGGATACACTTAACCCCTACACTGCCACCCCTGTTAACCCTTTCACTGCCAGTGTCATTTACACAGGAATCAGTGCATTTGTATAGCACTGATTGCTGTATTAATAACAATGGTCCCAAAAATGTCTGATGTGTCCGCCATAATGTCGATGTCACAATAAAAATCGCTGATCGCCACCATTACTAGTAAAAAAAAAAAAAATTAATAAAAATGTCATAAAACTATCTTAACTCCCTATTTTGTAAACGCTATACATTTTTCGCAAACCAATCAATAATCACTTACTGCGTTTTTTTTTACAAAAAATATGTAGAAGAATACGTATCGACCTAAACTGAGGAAAAAAAAAAGTATTTTTTATATATTTTTGGAGGATATTTATTACAGCAAAAAGTAAAAAATAATGCGTTTTTTTTCAAAATTGATGCTCTTTTTTTTTTTTTTTGTTTATAGCACAAAAAATAAAAACCGCAGAGGTGATCAAATACCACCAAAAGAAATCTCTATTTGTGGGAAAAAAAGGACGTCAATTTTGTTTGGGAGCCATGTCACACGACCGCGCAATTGTCAGTTAAAGCGATGCAGTGCCGAATCGCAAAAAGTGGTCTGGTCTTAAGCCAGCAAAATGGTCCGGACTAAAAGTGGTTAAGGAGCATTTTTCTCATTGTCCACCATTGTAATGGGTATTCCCACCGATTACCAATATAAGGGGCATTCTTCTGACTGATCACCAATGTAGGGGCAAAATGGTCCAGTCTGAAAGTGGATAAAGAAAGAAAGCCAATGGAAACTGCCATGAAAATCAGAATAGATGGGGATGATGTGTGACCCTCAATGAATTGCACGTGAAGTGATAACTGCGCAAGAAAAAAGATGGGAGGCCGAAACAAAGAGGAATAGGCCAAAAAATAGACTGACTCACCAATGAAATAAGTACTGTACGTGAATATCTCAATTTCCTCTGAAATATGCAAACAAGGAGAAGGATCATTCCCGCACATTCAACAAAACCCATAGGTAGTGATGGTAGCAACAGTCTCAGCTCAGAATCCATCCAGGCCTTGCTCGCTCTGACATGTTTCGCCCTGTCCACTGGACTCAGCCTTGGGGGACCTCCATGACTAGATTTTGTAGGATGTGCGGCAAAAAATGATCCTTCTTCTTGTTTGCAATTACCGAGCTGAGACAAGCCCAGTGGTGTCACTAGGTTTGGTGTCACCTGGTGCGTAAAAACCTGGTGTCACTCCCCTTATCAGACCAGCTCAGGGTTGGCAGTTCAGCTACTGTACATATATATATTATAGCTGTGTCCAGCAGCACCCCCGTTATCAGATCAGCTTGGGGGGCAGCTCAGCTACTATGTATATATTATATATAAAATTGATGTGTCCAGCTGCACCCCCCCCCCTCCCCCCCCCGCCCTTAGCAGACCAGCTCAGGGTGGGCAGCTCAGCTACTAAGTATATTATATATAATATTTATATATTAGTTGTATAGTTGTATATAAAAAAAAATATATAGTATATGTAGCAGCGGCTCCTGAAGAGCACGCACTATGCATTGTTCTAAAGTTGCCTAAACTGCAGTTTGCTTTGGGTATAATTATCTAAATTGGGCTTCTGCATCAGTCTGACTGGACTGTGAGATGTTCAGCCTGGCCACAGTTCCATGCCTGGCAGGCATGGAACTATGGTCTGGTCAGGTGCTTAAGTTACTCTCTCTCGGGGGGGGCGTGGCCTAGGTGGTCATGTGAGGGGATATTTGCCCGAAGACAGGCACCGCTGTCTACGGCGCGGCGCATGCGCCGTAGACTGCGGCGCGCAGGCGCACTGAGCGCGGCATTTTCAACGACGGAGCTGCCGCGCGTGTCGGCTCCTGTGCGCATGCGCGGGAGTGACGTCATCGCGGCTTCGCCGAATGACAGCGCCGGAGCTGCGAGACCCCACCGTGAAGATGGATGCGCCAGACTACAGGGGACAGCGGTGACTTCGCTGGCTCCTGTGTCAGGTAAGTGACACATAATGGACTACTATGCGATGCATAGTGGTCCATTATGCTTTGCCTTTGCAGGGAATGAAAGAGGAAGTAAACTCATCAGGGTTTACTTCCTCTTTAAGGCGTTTTTGCGTGGGTCGTATATATCCAGTATTAAGCATCATAGAATAGCCGGGAAGGCCCAACAAACTAAACTTGAGCAATCCCTAGAGGAGGCAAGACGGAGGCACACGCTAAACCCGACAGAGACTACCCATGGGGAGCTAACTAATGCCCATAGGCTGTTACAGTTACATCTTGTGGACACGACTAAAGTACAACAACTACACCTGACAGCAAAACTACATGAACATGGGGGGAAGAATGGGAGACTGCTAGCCTTTCTTGCCCATACAGAATATTTGGATAGTTCCATCTCTGCTATACAATTAGTTGACGGCTCCACTACCGCGGACTCTGTAGCTATTAATCAGGAATTTGCCTCATACTACGGTAGACTATATGACGATCCGGCACCCCCCTCGGAGGCTACCTTTAGGGGTTTCTTCTCGTCATTGGTATTCCCTGGGCTGGAGGACACTCAGAGGGACCTCTTGGAACAGGAAATTACTCTTGAAGAGGTGGAAGCTGCGATAGGTTCCCTACCGCCCTCGAAGGCTCCGGGCCTGGATGGTATCCCTTCGGCATGGTATCAGACCTACACTGAATTGATAGCTCCTAAACTACTCCTCACTTATTGTGCATCCTTGAACCGGGGATCTCTTCCTGATTCAATGAACGAAGCACTGATCGTGGTTCTACCCAAGCCGCGGAAAAATAAACTGTTGTGCGAGTCCTACCGTCCCATTTCCCTCCTGAACAATGATGCAAAAATTTTGGCCAAGATACTAGCTCTTCCCTTGCAAAGTTATACTTACCTTGATATCGCCTGACCAGGCTGGTTTTATGCCTGGACGTAGCACGTTTGATAATATACACAGATTATATCTACATATCCATAGAGCATGCAGGGACAAAATTGGTTGCCTGGTGTTTGGTCCTTAGATGTGTTAAAAGCTTTTGATACGGTGCGTTAGTCATTCCTGTGGGAGACTATGGCTAACATGGGGTTTGGCCCACAATTTACAAACTGGGTTCGCCTGCTGTATGCTAAACCGAGTGCAAGGGTGCGAACCAATAGAGATGTCTCTTCACCATTACTGTTGCAGAGGGGGATTAGGCAGGGGTGTCCGCTGTCTCCGCTCCTGTTCGCACTCGCTAGTGAGCCTTTGGCTCTGGCGGTACGGCAGGCCTCGGGGATAGGGGGCATCCGAATTGGGATGCTGGAGGAGAAGATATCTTTGTACGCAGACGATGCCTTGATTTATTTAGATGGCAAGGAAAGCTCCTTCAGTGGCCTTATGCAGGTGGTGGAAGAGTTTGGGGATGTGTCTGGTCTGCTATAAACATCCAATAAACAAAATGTCAAAAAACAAAATTCTTCATCAGTGTAGGCCAAGATGTATTCCCATACATATTTTTGCTTAAAAAAAATCCCAATAAGTGTATATTGATTGGTTTGCGCAAAAGTTATAGCACCTACAAACTATAGGATTTTTTTTTGATTTTTTTTTACTAGTAACGCCGGCAATCAGAGACTTATAGTGGGACTGCGATATTGTGGCAGACAACTTGGACACTGACACTTCTGACACTTTTTGGGGACCAGGGACACCAATACAGTGATCAGTGCTAAAAATATGCACTGTCACTGTACTAATGACACTGGCAGGGAAGGAGTTAACATCAGAGGTGATCAAAGGGTTAACTGTGTTCCCTGGGAGTGCTTTCTGTGTGTTGGGGGGGTGGTTATACTGTGGGAAGGCAGAGATCCATGTTTCTGCTCAGAAACACAAGATCACTGCCTTCCCTTGTCACAGAATGACGATCTGCCTTGTTTACACAGGTAGACCGTCGTTCTGTTTACCTCCAGAACGAGTGAGGGGTCCAATCACAGCGGGAGTGGGTCGCCGGTTTTGCACATGCGCTCCCCAGACCCGGAAATGCCAGATCTGCACGGGGTGGTCGGGAAGAGGTTAAAGGAAGCAGCATTTTTGCTTTGCACATGATTGGATGATGGAAGTCAGCAGCACTTCTGCACAGTCTATTTGCCTTTAGTAAATCAACCCCCATGTACTTTTTTTAATCAATACATTTACAGTTGTGCTGATAAGTTTATATACCCTGGCAGAATTTATGATTTCTTGGCCATTTTTTAGAGAAATTACCCTGATCAAAAGTTTACATACCCCGATGATTTGGGCCTTATAACATGCACACAAGTTGACACAAAGGGGTTTGAACGGCTATTTCGACCCGGTTTACACAGGGGAATTAGCCGCATGACAAGTCTTGTTCCGTTCTGTTCTATGGAACCGTTCCAGTAGGAATGACTCAAATTTCTCAGATTTAGAAAAAGGTTCCTGTACTACTTGGGGATGACTTCAGGGCGACTTGCATTGACTTCTATACAGAAGTCAATTTGCAAGCCACCACTGAAGTCGTGTGCAGGTCGCCTTACAGAGTCACGCAGCAAGTCGTGCTGCCCCTGTGTGAGCCGACTCTAAAGGTAACCATCCTCACCTGTGATCTGTTTGCTTGTAATTAATGTATGTGTATAAAAAGTCAATGAGTTTCTGGACTCCTGACAAACCCTTCCATCTTTCATCCAGTGCAGCACTGACGTTTCTGGATTCTGAGTCATGGGGAAAGCAAAAGAATTGTCAAAGGATCTGCGGGAAAAGTAAGTTGAACTGTATAAAACAGGAAAGGGATATAAAAAGATATCCAAGGAATTGAGAATGCCAATCAGCAGTGTTCAAACTCTAATCAAGAAGTAGAAAATGAGGGGTTCTGTTGAAACCAAACCACGGTCAGGTAGACCAACTAAAATTTCAGCCACACCTGCCAGGAAAATTGTTCGGGTTGCAAAGAAAATCCCACAAATAACTTCAGGTGAAATACAGGACTCTCTGAAAACATGTGTTGTGGCTGTTTCCAAATGTACAGAAAGGAGGCTCTTGAAGAAATATGGGCTGCATGGTCGAGTCACCAGAAGAAAGCCATTACTACGCAAATGCCACAAAGTATCCCGCTTACAATACACCAAACAGCACAGAGACGAGCCTCAAACCCTCTGCCACAAAGTTATTTGGAGTGATGAGACCATAATTGAGCTTTTTGGCCACAACCACACACACGACTTTTGGAGAAGAGTCAAGGCCTATGATGAAAGGTACACCACTCCTACTGTGAAACATGGCGGTGGATTGCTGATGTTTTGGGGATGTGTGAGATACAAAGGCACAGGAAATGTGGTCAAAATTGTTGGCAAAATGAATGCAGTATGTTATCACATAATACTGAAGGAACATTTGCATTCATCAGCCAGGAAGCTGGGCATGGGACGTACTTGGACATTCCAACATGACAATGATCCAAAACACAAGGCCAAGTCCACCTGTCATTGGCTACAGCAGAATAAAGTGAAGGTTCTGGAGTGGCCATCTCAGTCTCATGACCTCAATATCATTGATCGACTCCAGGGAGATTTCAAACGTGCAGTTCATGCAAGACAGCCCAAGAATTTAAAAGGAACTGGAGGCTTTTTGCCAAGAGGAATGGGCAGCTTTACCATCTGAGAAGATAAAGAGCCTCATCCAGGGCAACCATCAGAAATTTTGGGGCCCCTTACACAGCTTTAGGCCTGGGCTCCCCCGGGCCAGACCACCAACATTTCCTAGGGCCTACCCACTGGCCGTACCACCAAATCTGCTGACTGACATCCCATATCAAGTCCCATTCTTCCTCTTTCCCATGTCCTCTTCCTCCCCCTTCAGTCCCATATCATGTCCTCATCTTACAATCTCATCTTCCTCATCCCATATCCTCCTCCTCCATCCCATGTCCTCCTCCTCCATCCCATGTCGTCTCCTCCTCCTCCATAATCCCATGTCGTCGTCTCCTCCTCCTCCATCCCTTGTCTCCTCCTCCTCCTCCATCCCTTGTCTCCTCCTCCTCCTCCATCCCTTGTCTCCTCCTCCTCCTCCTCCTCCATCCCTTCTCTCCTCCTCCTCCTCCTCCATCCCATGTCGTCTCCTCCTCCTCCATAATCCCATGTCGTCATCTCCTCCTCCTCCATCCCTTGTCTCCTCCTCCTCCTCCATCCCTTGTCTCCTCCTCCTCCTCCATCCCTTGTCTCCTCCTCCTCCTCCATCCCTTGTCTCCTCCTCCTCCTCCATCCCTTCTCTCCTCCTCCTCCTCCTCCATCCCTTGTCTCCTCCTCCTCCTCCTCCATCCCTTGTCTCCTCCTCCTCCTCCTCCATCCCTTGTCTCCTCCTCCTCCTCCTCCATCCCTTGTCTCCTCCTCCTCCTCCTCCATCCCTTGTCTCCTCCTCCTCCTCCTCCATCCCTTGTCTCCTCCTCCTCCTCCTCCTCCATCTCTTCTCTCCTCCTCCTCCTCCTCCTCCATCCCATGTCGTCTCCTCCTCCTCCATAATCCCTTGTCTCCTCCTCCTCCTCCATCCCTTGTCTCCTCCTCCTCCTCCATCCCTTGTCTCCTCCTCCTCCTCCTCCTCCATCCCTTGTCTCCTCCTCCTCCATCCCTTGTCTCCTCCTCCTCCTCCTCCATCCCTTGTCTCCTCCTCCTCCTCCTCCATCCCTTGTCTCCTCCTCCTCCTCCTCCATCCCTTGTCTCCTCCTCCTCCATCCCTTGTCTCCTCCTCCTCCTCCTCCATCCCTTGTCTCCTCCTCCTCCTCCTCCATCCCTTGTCTCCTCCTCCTCCTCCTCCATCCCTTGTCTCCTCCTCCTCCTCCTCCATCCCTTGTCTCCTCCTCCTCCTCCTCCTCCATCTCTTCTCTTCTCTCCTCCTCCTCCTCCTCCTCCATCCCATGTCGTCTCCTCCTCCTCCATAATCCCTTGTCTCCTCCTCCTCCTCCATCCCTTGTCTCCTCCTCCTCCTCCATCCCTTGTCTCCTCCTCCTCCTCCTCCTCCATCCCTTGTCTCCTCCTCCTCCATCCCTTGTCTCCTCCTCCTCCTCCTCCATCCCTTGTCTCCTCCTCCTCCTCCTCCTCCATCCCTTGTCTCCTCCTCCTCCTCCTCCATCCCTTGTCTCCTCCTCCTCCTCCTCCATCCCTTGTCTCCTCCTCCTCCTCCTCCATCCCTTGTCTCCTCCTCCTCCTCCTCCATCCCTTGTCTCCTCCTCCTCCATCTCTTCTCTCCTCCTCCTCCTCCTCCTCCATCCCATGTCGTCTCGTCCTCCTCCTCCATCCCACGTCCTCCTCCTCCATCCCACGTCCTCCTCCTCCATCCCACGTCCTCCTCCTCCATCCCACGTCCTCCTCCTCCATCCCACGTCCTCCTCCTCCATCCCATGTTCACCTCCTCCTTTCCCATGTCAGTAGGGCAGTTAACTGTGTCAGTCGTTTTTTATTATTGTTTTTTAGAACCCCGGCAGCAGAAAGAAAGTGATAAATCGGTAGAAAGTAATAATGGCAAAAGCTGATATCCAACATTGCAAATTGTTAAAATGCAGCAACCTATAAGAGCCACGACTCCACTAGGTATTAGGCAATCACAATGATGTCATCCAGACTTGATATTAGGAATTCTGTATCCTTGCTGGAATATCTGTGCAGCACACTGTAGGTGATCACAATACTAAACCAGGCCCATATAGATTATAGATTAGATAGCAGCAAGTATAGTGAAGGGAGATTAGATGTGAGCATGAAGACCATAGACAGAAAGCAATAAAGCCACTTTCACACTGAGGTGCTGGGCGCATTATCATTTTAGCTGCGCTTTTAGGGTGCTTTTTGGGCGCTAGCAGGGTGCTTTTAACCCTGTTTTTGGCTGCTATCGGGGGTTAAAAGCACACCGCTAGCGGGAAAAAAGTGCAGCTAAAACTACATACAGTAAAGCACTGCTAAATCTACTGGAGCTTTACCGTCAAAGCGGCAACAACGCGGTGTGAAAGCGGCTTTATTGCTTTCTGTCTATAGCCCTCATGCTCACAGCTTTGGCAGCGCTGCCCATTGTTTTCAATGGCAAGGGCAGTTTAGGAGCGCTGTATACACCGCTCCCGGACCGCCCCAAAGATGCTGCTTGCAAGACTTTTTTTCCTGTCCTGCAACCGCACCGCTCCAGTGTGAAAGCACTCGGGCTGCAGAAGAGGCAGTTTACAAGCGCTATTTTTAGCACAAAAAATGCCTGTAAAATGCCTCCGTGTGAAAGTGGCCTAACAGGACAGGTTCTATAATTAGCAGACCCACATGTAAAGTTACCTGGGGGGAGCTACACAAATTGTAAAAATATCAAAGTAATTCAGACACTTCCTGTAACATAACATTCCACTTAGTACATGTGTGTTCAGACACAACTACTCACCAGCATCTGCAGGAGGGAGGAGTCAGGACATCGATGCAGAAAAGGGGTAGAAAGGAGCCCTGTCATTGCATACTGATGACTGGATGGGCGTCAGGGAGAGCTCTTCCATCCAATCACCTCTAATCCCTCCCCAGCACTCCGCTTCCCATCTCCTCCATCTGCTGCAGGGATGAGCTCCGCAGCATGCGAGCAATCTGTCTTCTCCTCCTGCCGCCCGATCTCCTCCATGTCTGCAGCTCTACACTTGTGATGTGAAGGAGATCAGGCGCTGGGGGGAGCGGCAGGAGGAGAACATCAGATGAGACCAGCAGGTGCCCCCCCCCCCCAATTTCAGTCCAGTTCCCAGTCACAAGGAGCTGCCCCACCATGGCCGCGAGACCCTCTATACTTTCAGCCACTTTGCCACACTTTCTGGTTGCCAGGGCAACGCCAAGCTCACTCCTCACAGACACCGCCGATTAGAAGCCTCTGGATGAACTTCTGCTGGGATTGGTGGAGGGGGGAGGTGGGTGGAAACTTTTCCGCCCACCTGCCCTTCCACCAATCACAGCAGAACTGCATCTCGAGGTGTCTAATCGACAGCGCCTGTGAGGAGTGAGCTTGGCGTTGTCCTGGCAACCAGGAAGTGACTGAAAGTTGCTGTCAATCATCCAACCTTTAGGCAGCAGGAAATACCTTGGGACGTCCGGGCCCCTTGGGATGCCAGCAGGGCAGGACTTAGGGTGGTGGGGGCCCCTGGGCTTGAGTCACTTTCGGCCCCTACCTTCTATACATTACCGTATTTATCGGCGTATAACACGTGCCAGCGTATAACAGGCACCCCAAGTTTAGGAGGCAATTTTAATCACTTCCCGACCGGTGCACGACGATGTATGTTGTCAGAATGACACAGGCAGGCAAACATGGTGTACAGGTACATCCATTTTTACAATTAAAAAAAAAAGTATAGTATTTATTGTTATGGTCACTAATTCTGTGTTTTGTTATCATAAAAATAAATAATTTTTTTTTTTACAATAAAAAAATAAAAAATAAAATGCATTTATGGTTTATTGTCATTAATTCTGTGTTGTTTATGGTCAACAAGTCTGTGTTTTGTCATCGTAAAAATAAATGAAATTTTTCATAGTTAAAAAAAAAATTTAAAAAAATTGCATTTATTGTTTTTTTGTCAATAATTCTGTGTTTCGTCATCGTAAAAATAAATGACATTTTTTTACAATTAAAGAAAATAAAAAATAAAATGCATTTATGGTTTATTGTCATTAATTCTGTGTTGTTTATGGTCAACAAGTCTGTGTTTTGTCATCGTAAAAATAAATGAAATTTTTTCATAGTTAAAAAAAAAAAAATGCATTTATTGTTTATTGTCAATAAGTCTGTCTTTTGTCATCGTAAAAATAAATAATTTTTTTTACAGTTAACAAAAAAAAAAAAAACAATGCGTTTAATGATGTACTATTGAATAACAAAAATTCCCTTTTACGAAAAAAATAAAATAAATGGTCTGCCCTTAGCCTCTTACCTGTATCTGCCCATTGTGTGGCCCCTTGGGGCCGTACATGCACTCCACAGTGGCGGTTTTCTTCTCCATTAGGTGGATCCGGAATACGGGTTTCAGCCTCATGGGTTCGTCCACGTGCGGATCGTGAGGAGGTAGGTACATCCAGCCGATGATGAAGAGTCCATCCACCTGCAAGACAGAGCCATGGTTACTTGGCGTCCCCTTCCTTAGAGCTATCGGTGGGTGGGGGGGGGAGGGGTCACAGTGACAATGACCTGCCCCTACATTGGGTCACTATATAAAAACAGATACATTGTCTCAACTTCAAACTGAGATTTCCCTTTTAAGGAAAATTGCCAATAGAAGAGGATCTCGCCTAGGTGCCCTAGTGGGGGTCACTGAGAACTACACTCTCCCTTAATATATCCATTATTATATATGTTCTCCAACTTTGGAGGCTCTCAAAATGTATAGAGTTAGGACTGCAGTACTCTGGGGTGCCCTGTCACGGCCTCTGCAGCTTACGCATATATTTGCAAATGTGTGCAAACTAAACCTCTGGTTTAAACGTAACGTCACCAGGTCCCGCCCCAGTGATTAACCGCCAGGACTCGGCGATCGGCTCTGAGCTTCCCCGAAAACAGCTCTGCGAGTGTAAAAACAACACAGCAACAGGGGGATCTCATTGTTTTTTTCAACCTCAGTAAAGGCAGCACACAGTACACACTTAAACACTGGTTAGGCACATATTAAATCCTTTGATCACCCTAGATGTTAACCCCTTCCCATCCAGTGTCATTAGTACAGTGACAGTGCATATTATTAGCACTGATCACTGTAATGTCAGTGGCAGTTAGTTAGTTTCCCCCCCAGCATCAGTTAGTGTCAGATTTGCCGCTGCACTATCACAGTCCCGCTATAAGTCACTGATCGCTGCCATAACGATGTGGGCAGAGTGTCTGATGGGGACCCTGATGTAGGCAAAGTGTCTGATGGGACCCTGATGTGGGCAAAGTGTCTGATAGGGACCCTGATGAGGGCAGAGTGTCTGATGGGGACCCTGATGAGGGCAGAGTGTCTGATGAGGACCCTGATGTGGGCAGAGTGTCTGATGAGGACCCTGATGTGGGCAGAGTGTCTGATGAGGACCCTGATGTGGGCAGAGTGTCTGATGAGGACCCTGATGTAGGCAGAGTGTCTGATGGGGACCCTGATGTAGGCAGAGTGTCTGATGGGGACCCCGATGTAGGCAGAGTGTCTGATGGGGACCCCGATGTAGGCAGAGTGTCTGATGGGGACCCTGATGTAGGCAGAGTGTCTGATGGGACCCTGATGTAGGCAGAGTGTCTGATGGGGAACCTGATGTGGGCAGAGTGTCTGATGGGGAACCTGATGTGGGCAGAGTGTCTGATGGGGACCCTGATGTGGGCAGAGTGTCTGATGGGGACCCTGATGTGGGCAGAGTGTCTGATGGGGACCCTGACGTGGGCAGTGTCTGATGGGGACCCTGACGTGGGCAGAGTGTCTGATGGGGACCCTGACGTGGGCAGTGTCTGATGGGGACCCTGACGTGGGCAGAGTGTCTGATGGGGACCCTGACGTGGGCAGAGTGTCTGATGGGGACCCTGACGTGGGCAGAGTGTCTGATGGGGACCCTGATGTGGGCAGAGTGTCTGATGGGGACCCTGATGTGGGCAGAGTGTCTGATGGGGACCTTGATGTAAGGGAGTCTCTGATGAGGACTCTAATATTAAGTGAGGACAGAAGTTTATTCTGTTTATATTTTGCATACCCTGGATTCTCCCTCCCCCTTCATCGGGATGCTGACATTCTTAAATAAAACTTTTCCAATTTCACTATAATTAGATCTAGTGATGTCCTCACTGGGACCTTGTGCTTCTCTATGCAATGCAGGCAGATCTATGACTGTTGGGAGGGACCAGCAGGGGGCTGTACATCACTTCCTGAAAACATCCCAGCCCCCTCCTCAGTACTCCTCTCAAGAGCCCTCAATCCTGACACAAGCAGTGGGAGGAGTTATGCAAATATCAAAATGCCTTGATGGGTGGGTGTCAGTCTGGAGTGGTGGGTGTTACTAGGCAGGCTGTATTTACATTCAGACTGCCCATATGTGATGTCAAGCCTCCATGAGTAAAAGAACTGATATCCAACGCTTGAAAGGGATGGGCCAGGGACAGCCAGGCTAGAGGATGCTGGGCGTCCTCTAGCCGGGATATGAGGCGGGGCTCTATATGACTTGCTGCAGCTTGTAATGCACATTGTGAGAAGCTCACAGTGTGCAGTGAAATCAGAGTAAGCCATTTCAGTCCAGGAGAGGAGCCGGTACAACTGTGCAAGACTGAAGGGAAGGCCGGAGGTCATATTTAAGTCATAAAGCAAAGCGCGAACTGCGGGGGGGGGGGGGACACATGTGCCACCATAAGCTGCATAGTGAGCGGTCATGCGACTCTGGCTCGGCACAGCCCCTCCCCTCGGTGATGGCACGGAGCGCTGTGCAGATCTCAGCCCACCAGCATTTGCTGGAATTATTATCATTGCTGGAAGTCAGCAGAAAAACGGCTTTATGAAATGCTGAGACTCGCTGTGCTGGTTCTGCACTTCCCCGGAGACGTATAGTTGGAGGGGGGGATAGGGGGCCGTTATCTGCGGAGTGCAGACTCAAATTAGGGACGCCTGATAATAGAAGGTGGAGCCGAGCCAAACTCAGAGAACCCGATGAGGTCACCTGGCTGCAAAACAAAACATGGAGTTACAATGGGACTCCGCTAAGAATAAGATTAGATGGAGAGTTGAATCATTTTGGGGAGGGAGGGGGCATACAGTAAATGTGCAGATAATGGATATTCATCTTTACACCTAATGGAAGAGGGGGGCGCCACTGAGCTGATGGGGAGCCTCTATATAGAATATTGGGTCGGCTCTCCCAGTCCAGGTGTTCGATGTCAGTTTCTATCTATAGACCTGATTACCGTCACCTCGGTCATAACCATTCCGTCATTTACACCGAGGGTTCCAAGTCCAGAATGCTGAATGAAGGATAATGAGCAAGCCCAAACCAACCTACTACATTCTCTGTTTAATTTGTGAACTTATCCTGGAAATATGCATGCTGGGATCTAATTGGTTGTTATAGGGAACGGAAGGTCAAATAGACACCTTTTTGCTGCATTGTCGAAGCTCCGGTGAAGGGGGATTTTTGGACCAGAAATTGTCAAAGTCCTATTTGGGTGGGTGGGGGGTTTGGACCAGAAATTGTCAAAGTCCTATGGGGGGGGGGGATTATGGCCCCCTATACTGTACAATTAATGATTAAGGTTTTTTTTTTTTAGCCTTTACATTGTTCATAGCCCTGATGAGTAGGGAGTTTCAAGGTTTTGGCCCCTACATCGTCCAAGCCCCAATAAAATGGAAGTCTTGGTCCTGACATTGTCCAAGATCTGGTGAAGGGGGAGTTTTTGCCCCTACATTTTCCAAGAACTGGTGAAGTGGGAGTTTTGGCCACTACAGCATCCAAAATTTGGTAAAGGGGGATTTTTGGGTCAGATATTGTCCAAGATCTCATGAAGGGGGAGTTTTGGCCCCTTCATTGTGCAAGCCCTAGTGAAGGGGGAGTTTTGGACCAGACATTGTCAAAGCCCTGTTTAGGGGAAAGTTATGGCCCCTATAATGTCCAATTCCTGATGAAGATTTTTTTTTTAATTTATTCTGGCCCCCTACATTGTTTAACAGGGAGATTCTACTCCTAAATTGTCCAAGCCCTGATGAAAGGGGATTTTTGGCTCCTACAACATCCAAGCCCTGATGAAGAGGGAATTTGGCTGTACAGTGTCCAAGCCCTGATGAAGGAGAATTTTTGGCCCCTATAGTGTCCAAGCCATCATTAGGGAAGATTTTTGGCTTCTACGTTATCCAAACCTTTATGGTGGGGGGGTCCCTTCATTGCCCAAGCTCTGAAGAAACGGAAAGATTTGGCTCCTACACTGTCCAAGCCCAGATGAATAGAGAAACTTAGGCATAGTCCAAAGCTCTGATGAAGAGGGATTTTCTGTCCGTATATTGTCCAAGCTCTGATGAAGGGGGAGTTTTGACCCTTACATTGACCAAGCCCTGATAAATGAAGAGTCTTGGTTCCTACATTGTCCAAGTCCCTGATGAAGATAGGTGTTTTGACCCCTACATTGTCCAAGATCTGATAAATGAGGAGCCCCTACATCATCCAACCAAGTCCCAATGAAGGGGAGTTTTGGCCCCTACATTGCCCAAGCCCTAATAAATGGGGATTTTTTTACCCCTACATTGTGCAAGCCTCAATGAAGGTGGAGTCTCAGCCGCTACATTGTCAAAGCCCCAACGAAGGATGATTTTTGGCCCCTATATTGTCCAAGCCCTAATGAAGGGGGATTTTTGACTTTTACATTGTCCAAGCTCCAAAGAAGAGGAAGTTTTGGCCCCTACATTGCCAAGCTCTGAAGACTAGTGGATTTTTGGCCCCTATATTGCCCATAGCATGACGAAGAGGGATTTTGGCTCTACAGCATCCAAGACCTGATGAAGGGGGAGTTTTGGTCCTACATTGTTCAAGCCTCAATAAAATGGGAGTCTCTGTCCCTACGTTGTCCAAGTCTCTGATGAAGAGACTTTGGCCCTTACATTGTCCAAGCCCGGATGAAGGGGGACTTTGGCCCCTACATTGTCAAAACCCCAATGAAGGGGGAGTTTTGGCCCCTACATTGCTCAAGCCCTGTTGAAGGGGGATTTTTGCCCCCCCGGCCACCTTTTGCCTTCCTATGGTCACGTGATAACAATAAAGAATCTTGGACTCTTGTGACCCCCATCTCTTGGGGGAGCCCATTCCCTGCTTTGTGGAGAGCTGCCATTGGGCATAACCAATAATTCCTCACAAAGAGATCAGGGGCCTGCGCTTCACCCCTATCTCACCCTAGACAGAGATCTGAGGCTGGGGAGGAAAGAGCTTCTGGCATCACATGACCAGCACACCAGGAAATTAGTAGAAGTGCGGTCCTATCGGTCTAACATAGGTTCAATACCAAGCTGAATTTGCCAGCATCGTTTTTCACAGATCTCTGCCTGCCTAAAGTCTTGCAGCAGCGACACAAATAAGGCAAATGGGCGCTCTGGGAATAATGCGGTACAGCAATTTGGAGGACATGAAGGGAATATAAGGACAAGGAGGACCAGACAAGGACATGAACAGCTCCGGTATGTAATGATATTAAGCTGGATATAATTTTCAGATGATGACTCTCGTTTACCAGATGCGTGATTAGACTGATGGTTCTAATGAACAGGGGCCTCCCATAGCTTCCTTTTACCTATTCTTGAATCCATTGTACATTGCTACAGTATATGACAGCACTATATATCCTATATTAGCGACGGTAAAAAAAAGAGTCAGACCTTTATTCCTCCCCATTACTCACCACCACGTTGAGGAGTCCTCCATACGGACCAAGGTCAGGCTGCCACAAGCCTAAGATGTCACGATACTGGTGAAGCACTAAATAAAAAAAAAACATTTAAAAAAGAGCAATAGTAAAATCACTGAACGTTTCCTCATCGCAACATTACAGCTGCTCTGAGCACAAAACACTGCAGACAGCCGAACTGCCCAACTTTACCCACTCCATGGCCACGCACACTGCAGGACAGGAAAGAAAAGTTCCTGGCAATGATAAAGTGTATCTAAACCCAAAACAATAATTGTAATGTACAGCAGCTTACCCTATCCTTAGATGTAGTGGTTGCATTTGTTTTCTTTTTTCAGACTTTTTCCCTTTATTTTAACGGGGTGATCCTGCGCATAACACACTTCCTGTCCTAGGGTGACAACGCTCACTACCTTTTAATGGGCAGTGTTGTCACCCTTGTACAAGACTACGGAACAATCTCCTCTCTTTTATAACATAATGTAACGGAGTACAGGAAGTTATCAGCTCGCAAGATTTCTGTCAGGATCAAAAGGTATTTTTTTTTCGCCCTTATCAAACAGATAACAAAACACTTTCAAGGGTGTATTTAACAGACAAAACAAGATAAGGTTGTTGTTAGGGTTTGCATACACTTTAATTTGCCAGTTAACAAAAAGGATCATATAAAAAAAATACTAATAAAAGCAGAGGTCTCCGGTGCAGATATATTCACATACATTAAGCTGATCTCTGCTGTGAAGCAGCCTGATCTATGGGAGTGGTGGAGTCATGAACAGATCATGTGACAGAAATGACAGCGAGACTCAGGTTACAGCATGGACCAATGAGAAGTCCAGATTGAGTCACATGATTGGACCTGAAAAGTATCCATTCAGTGTACACACCTGAGAGCTCCACTTTCACTAAGAGATGCCTACCAAATTGTTTGTATTTGCAAAG